>NC_092421.1:85118320-85418320 GCF_040894005.1 Engystomops pustulosus
AGGATCAGTACAGGATAAGTTATGTCATGTATGTACACAGTGACTGCACCAGCAGCAGAATAGTGAGTGCAGCTCTGGGGTATAATACAGGATGTAACTCAGGATCAGTACAGGATAAGTAATGTCATGTATGTACACAGTGACTGCACCAGCAGCGGAATAGTGAGTGCAGCTCTGGAGTATAATACAGGATGTAACTCAGGATCAGTACAGGATAAGTAATGTCATGTATGTACACAGTGACTGCACCAGCAGCAGAATAGTGAGTGCAGCTCTGGAGTATAATACAGGCTGTAACTC
Source organism: Engystomops pustulosus (assembly GCF_040894005.1). Lineage (NCBI taxonomy): Eukaryota > Metazoa > Chordata > Amphibia > Anura > Leptodactylidae > Engystomops > Engystomops pustulosus. The sequence continues at coordinate 85,118,621 of NC_092421.1, forward strand.
AGGATCAGTACAGGATAAGTAATGTCATGTATGTACACAGTGACTGCACCAGCAGCAGAATAGTGAGTGCAGCTCTGGGGTATAATACAGGATGTAACTCAGGATCAGTACAGGATAAGTAATGTCATGTATGTACACAGTGACTGCACCAGCAGCAGAATAGTGAGTGCAGCTCTGGGGTATAATACAGGATGTAACTCAGGATCAGTACAGGATAAGTAATGTCATGTATGTACACAGTGACTGCACCAGCAGCAGAATAGTGAGTGCAGCTCTGGGGTATAATACAGGATGTAACTCAGGATCAGTACAGGATAAGTAATGTCATGTATGTACACAGTGACTGCACCAGCAGCAGAATAGTGAGTGCAGCTCTGGAGTATAATACAGGATGTAACTCAGGATCAGTACAGGATAAGTAATGTCATGTATGTACACAGTGACTGCACCAGCAGCAGAATAGTGAGTGCAGCTCTGGAGTATAATACAGGATGTAACTCAGGATCAGTACAGGATAAGTAATGTCATGTATGTACACAGTGACTGCACCAGCAGCAGAATAGTGAGTGCAGCTCTGGGGTATAATACAGGATGTAACTCAGGATCAGTACAGGATAAGTAATGTCATGTATGTACACAGTGACTGCACCAGCAGCAGAATAGTGAGTGCAGCTCTGGGGTATAATACAGGATGTAACTCAGGATCAGTACAGGATAAGTAATGTCATGTATGTACACAGTGACTGCACCAGCAGCGGAATAGTGAGTGCAGCTCTGGAGTATAATACAGGATGTAACTCAGGATCAGTACAGGATAAGTAATGTCATGTATGTACACAGTGACTGCACCAGCAGCAGAATAGTGAGTGCAGCTCTGGAGTATAATAGTGGATAAGTAGTGTCATGTATGCACCCGGTGATGATCTTCCATTTCCTTCTTAGTGGAGCCAGAATTTAAGTACATCGCTAATATGCACGGCAATGAGATCCTGGGCCGGGAGCTGCTCATCCAATTGGCCGAGTTTCTATGTGAGGAATATCGAAACCACAATCAGCGGATCACCAACCTGATCCAAAACACCAGGATACACATTATGCCGTCCATGAATCCCGATGGATATGAAGTCGCGGCTGACCAGGTAGGTTGTAGCTTTTCCCCGTCTATGACCCGGCGCCTCCTGCTTTTATCTTGTGAAACATGAAATATTCTTCCGCTGCGATCCGGGTCCTTGTAGTGAAATGCGTCCGTTCTCCTCCAGGTGTGGAGCAGGAATGTCTTTGTTCCTTTACCCCCAGTGGAAATTAAAAACACAGTGCTGCCCCCCATGGACAGTGTTTGTGTACTGCAGTCCTGATCCTGGGGGGAGGGGGGAGCCATTTACGGGGGCGCTTCATTGGGATCTTTCCTAAAAATAGGAAGCATGATGTAGAGTTCTGGTTTGTACGGGGGGGGTTGGTCCCTGGTAAGAAAATTTGCACAAACATTTTGTCCAAGGAAGATGCACTTATGTTACTTGGAAAAGCTGCGGATCATCCTTTGGAGAACCATAGATAGAATTCAGGAACAACTATTGTGGCAAAGACACTTGCATGCTCGGCTTAGTCAAGGGGTGCATGTGTCTTCAAAGGAGAGAGGCCTCCAGACACTATCCAGCAGTCCATCCGACTCCACCATACACGTGCATGCCCGGCTCCACTGTGGATGTGCAACACCCCCCACCAGGGCCTTTTCTTGGCACCTCACACGCTCTATCAGTTATTTGTGGAGTTCCCCTTTAATCTCCCTCCACATTCCAGGGCACTTACCTTATTCGCCCTGAACAAGCTCCAGATTTACTGAGAATAAAAAATTCCTTTCTAACAATACAAAAAGCAAATCCAAGAGCTGAGAGGAGGAAGAAGCCGTCCCGTGTCTATGACAATAGCTCCATATACGGTATAATGGAGGGCGACTATGTGCGGCACGAGGAACGGATTAGGACCGCGCTGGAAATTCCATTGGCTGAAGAAGTGCTAATGGATTTGTCTGCTACCAGGAGACGCCATCCGCTTTTATTGTTTTCCGGAATATTTTGCTTGCTAAGATTTTGACAGCAGAAACTTCAGAGGGGAATTTTTGTGTAAAATGAAATAAAGGGAAAAATTAAAGGGAAAATTCCTTTAATTCGGCATTTGATAATCCAGAAAGTCGGATCACATCATTGTCATATAATCAGAATTTTCTATAAGATGATACAAAATTTCTTATAGTTTGGCACCTATTGGTTCTCAATGTTGCTAAAAGGGGGATATGAAAGAGGATATTCCATTGCTGGGGGCTCCACTGGGGGTCCCGAGTCGTCAATCTGGATATGTGTGTATACAGCAGTGGCGATTACGTATACACGACCACATCTCCAATCAGGGGCTTTGGACCTTATTCTAGTGATCAGGAGGGTTCCCAATGATCAAAATGTGGATATGTGATCTATTTTTCTTGGGACATCCCCTTTAATCGCATAAATATTAAAGGACATCTACCACCAGGATGAAGGATTGTAAACCCAGCGCACCGACATACTGGTGTGTGCCCCCACTGGCAGGATCTGCTGTTCCTTTAGCTTCCAAAGGCTTCTAAAATGATGCAAATGAGCCTAAGGGGTTCCGGGTGTTAATGGAACCTGGAGCCCCTTAGGCTCAATTGCATATATTTTTAACGCCTTAGGATAGCATAGGAATCTTAAAGGAAATTACCATGTGATGTGATGCAGTATGAAGCAAACATACCTTGAGAATGCTGTAGCTACACTGATGCAGGATCAGATCTTGGTTAATCCCTGTGCTGAGTGGTTTTGCAGATAAAACAGATATAACATTATGATAAGGAGGCTCTGTCGCTTCTATGGCTGATTCTTCCTAGCATGTGAGTTATTCTCTGCAGGAGAGGATGATGTAATCCCTGGGTTGTGCCTCAAGGCCTAATAATCAATTGCTGCACCATCCCCCAGCTGCTGTGTATGAGTGATCCAGCTCAGGTGGATTAGTCATGTCTTGACTAAGCTCCATTTGTAATTACCAGCTCTGTGGCCATGTTTATGTCAGCCAGCCTGACCCAGCTTTCCCAAGGTCCTGAATGTTATATCTGTTTTATCAGCAAAACCCCTCAGCTCAGGGATTAACCAAGATATGATCCTGCATCAGTGTAGCTACAGCATTCACAAGGTATGTTTGCTTCATAATGCATCACATCACATGGTAGGTTTCCTTTAAAGAAGAGCAGATCCTGCCAGGGGCGCACACCAGTATGTCAGTGCTTGGTTTACAATCCTTTATCCTGGTGGTAGAGGTCCTTTAATGTAAGGTAATAGTAAAAGTTTTTCCATTAGTCTTCTATTTCTCACGGCTTAATTATGTTCTCAAGTAACTTTTTGACATTTTTCTATGTTTTCTCATAATCCAGAATACGGCAGAATCCCTTTAACCCCTTCCTATTTTATACTTCTAGCCTTCCAAAAACTGTCAATTTTTTTTTTGTTTTTCCCCTTAATTTTTCCTGGCTTGTTTTTTTATTTTGTGGGACAAATTGTACATCCCACTGATACCATTCAACCAGCTCAATATCTGTGTGTGAGGAGTAAGACCTATGGTACAAAAATATATAAAGACCAAAATCTACTGACCCGTCACCTTCTTCCCAGGGGCCAGAGAACAATGGATATCTGACCGGGAGGAATAACTTCAAGGATGTGGATCTGAACCGGAACTTCCCTGATCTCAATACGGTCATGTACTACAACGAAAAACACGGAGGACCTAGTGACCACCTACCACTTCCTGACAACTGGAAGGAACAGGTAGGTCCATATATCCAGGAGAGACTTCTCTATCACTGAACTTTCTTTTATTTATTATATCATTTTCCAATATCCTTTCTGTATCAATTCCTCATGGTATTCTAGATCTCTGCTTGCTGTTATGTGATGTCACATAACAGGTGCACAGCTCGTTATATCCCTGGTCATGTGATGTCACACAGGTGCACGGCTCGTTATATCCCAGGTCATGTGATGTCACACAGGTGCACGGCTTGTTATATCCCTGGTCATGTGATGTAACACAGGTGCACGGCTCATTATATCCCTGGTCATGTGATGTCACACAGGTGCACGGCTCATTATATCACACGTCTCTGATTACGCTATAAAGAGACTTGCAGCTGTGTGACATCACATGACCAGGGATATAATGAGCCGTGCACCTGTGTGACATCACATGACCAGGGATATAACGAGCCGTGCACCTGTGTGACATCACATGACCAGGGATATAACGAGCCGTTCACCTGTGAGACATCACATGACCAGGGATATAATGAGCCGTGCACCTGTGTGACATCACATGACCAGGGATATAACGAGCCGTGCACCTGTGTGACATCACATGACCAGGGATATAATGAGCCGTGCACCTGTGTGACATCACATGATCAGGGATATAATGAGCCGTGCACCTGTGTGACATCACATGACCAGGGATATAATGAGCCGCGCACCTGTGTGACATCACATGACCAGGGATATAATGAGCTGTGCACCTGTGTGACATCACATGGCCAGGGATATAACGAGCCGTGCACCTGTGTGACATCACATGACCAGGGATATAATGAGCCGTGCACCTATGTGACGTCACATGACCAGGGATATAACGAGCCGCGCACCTGTGTGACATCACATGACCAGGGATATAATGAGCCGTGCACCTGTGTGACATCACATGACCAGGGATATAACGAGCCGTGCACCTGTGTGACATCACATGACCAGGGATATAACGAGCCGTTCACCTGTGAGACATCACATGACCAGGGATATAATGAGCCGTGCACCTGTGTGACATCACATGACCAGGGATATAACGAGCCGTGCACCTGTGTGACATCACATGACCAGGGATATAATGAGCCGTGCACCTGTGTGACATCACATGATCAGGGATATAATGAGCCGTGCACCTGTGTGACATCACATGACCAGGGATATAATGAGCCGCGCACCTGTGTGACATCACATGACCAGGGATATAATGAGCTGTGCACCTGTGTGACATCACATGGCCAGGGATATAACGAGCCGTGCACCTGTGTGACATCACATGACCAGGGATATAATGAGCCGTGCACCTATGTGACGTCACATGACCAGGGATATAACGAGCCGCGCACCTGTGTGACATCACATGACCAGGGATATAATGAGCCGTGCACCTATGTGACGTCACATGACCAGGGATATAACGAGCCGTGCACCTGTGTGACATCACATGACCAGGGATATAATGAGCCCTGTACCAGGTGTTTATCCACAGGAAGTAAACAATGAAGCTTCCTATAGAATGACAGCAAGCAGAGATCTAGAAAACGGTGATGAACTTATACAGAAAGTATTAACGTTTCATTATCAATTATTTGCTGAAATACAGAATGAAGACGACCCCTTAATGTTCCGTCTCCTACACTATGTGGCGGTTTCGCTCTTCATACATATGACCAAGAGGTCAGCGGTATAAATATAAGAACATTATCTTCCACTATCACAAGAGACGTGATTCACGTTCCATGATGTCTGCCGGGTCTCTGCAGCCTCTCTAGTTATCAGCCCGCGCTCCTAATAAATCAGCCCGGACACGCGTCCTCCAGACGCCCCCAGCGTTATCTCTACAGTGTAATGAGGGGAGCCGGCCATGAAAATGGGATGAAAAGATTTTATCACTAAGTCACTATGGCTGAAGGTCCCCTCTGGACCAGAGGTTAGAAATCTTCACCTCTCCGGAAAACTACAACTCCCAGCAGGCCCTGACACATCTAGAGACGACCTCTACAAAAGTACAAAATGATTGGTTATTTATGAGTAGAAGAATTAAACACCAAATACTGACAGCACCTTCCCCTACCCCAACTCTCGCCTGTAACTCGCCTTGTTTCACCAATTCTGCCACAATTTGTATTATTGTTCCCAGGCATCGAGTCTTAACTACTTCATCTACAGCACAGTCTTTAATCCCTTGGACCTTACCTTTAATTATTACTATCAGTTGACTTAAAGGAAACCTACAACCTCGGATCTACCTAGTAAGGTAGGTCGGGTGGTAGGTGCCTCTATTCAAGGTGTGGATTAGACCTTTTAAGGGCTAATCCTCACGTCTCCGCAATCTTTTTATTACTTTTATTTCCCAAATATGCAGATATTTCTAAGAGGCTCCTGGGGCGTGGAGTAGCTGGAGCTAAGGATACACGGGGCGGCTACTCCATGCCCCAGTAGTCTCTTTGATCCTCCTACCAGCATATCTGTGGCGCATAGCTGCGAGGAGCTGCGCACCCTTGTCCGGCTGCACAGTCACTGCTCCATAGCTACTGTGCATGCGCAGAACTCTGGCTTCGTGGACGAGGGTGCGCAGGTCCTCGTAGCTGCGCCGAAGACATCTGTTAGGAGGGTCTAAGAGGCTGGAGCTGAGGCTACACAGCGCGGCTACTACACACCCCAGTAGCCTCTTTGATCGTCCTACCAGATATCTTCGGCGTGCAGCTACGAGGAGCTGCGCACCCTCATCCGCAAAGCCTGCCATCTGCGCATGCGCAGTAGCTCTGGATTCGGAGCAGTGACTGCGAATGCGCGCCCGAATATATCTGGTAGAAGGATCAAAGAGACTACTGGGGGCGTGGAGTAGCCATGTCGTGTAGCCTCAGCTCCAGCTACTCCACCACCAGTAGCCACTTTAGAAAATCTGCATATTAGGGAAATAAAAGTTATAAAAAGATTGCGGGGACGTGAGGATTAGCCCTTAAAAGAACTCTCCTCACGTCCTATAGAGGCACCTACCACCCGACCTACCTTTATAGGCAGATCCGTGGTGGTAGGTTTCCTTTCATTTGTACCACTATTTTGCACCAAATTTTTGGCACATCCCCTTTTTAGCAAGCCCCATTTTCTTGGCCAACATCATAAAAGTGTCTAAAACACAATAAATGTGGCGGATGACTATTTAAATCAGAATTCTGTCCCATTTAGTTTATCTAATCAAAAACTTGATGGTTGTGAGTCCCACCTCTAGGACCTGGACCTGTGTCGAGAACCATGGTCAGTGCATGGACCAAGTGGTGACTATTTGTTTTGATATGTTCCACACTCCAATAACCTTGAAGGGAGAGTTGCTTGCTCCCCAAGGTCATGGGATCGGGTTTAGTGGTCCCCGTTCTCAACATAGATGGGCGACCCACATCCACCCAGTCCTGGGATATCGCATGTTTACTACTAGACTGTTGACTTTAAGTTTTTTCTCCCACATATGACCAGGTGGAACCAGAGACACTGGCCATAATCCACTGGATGGAGAGCTACAATTTTGTCCTTTCAGCGAACCTTCACGGAGGAGCCGTTGTAGCAAACTATCCATTCGATAAAACCAAAGACTTCCGGAGCAGAGGATACCGACGCTACACAAGTTATACGGCGACTCCGGACGACAAGCTCTTTAAATCGGTAATGAATTCCATTCTATTCGCCAATGTTCTGGAAACATCTGGATAACATGAGGTTCAGCTCACATCCCACCATGTCATAAAACCATATGCACATCATTATTGCCTCTAAATAGTAACAGGAAGGGGGGCTGCAGGCAACTTGTAGTAGTTCAGAAGAGGTTCAAGCTGGAAGCTCCAGATCCTGTTCTTTCAGACACTTCAGGGCATATGGACACCAGAGAGGAGGTGAGGCAGCACACAGGGTCTATTAGCTGGAGGGTCTCTTGGCAGGCCCATGTTGATGACCTCTGAAGAGAAAAGGTAAAATCCGTTTCAATGCCCTCTATGTATAAGCTCTAGAAAATAAACCTGTCTTGGTCAACTGAAACACTCGGGCAACAGGGTCCACCCTACAACTATTCACCAGTACAAGTGTAGGTCTACTGGAAATGTCCTCCTAAGCCCAGACTAGAAGAATAATTGAATAACAACCACTCCTTACACTAGTAACTAGTGGTTTGGTCCACTATCATGAGGTTGTCCCACCCATGGGTCTCATTGTGGTTGGAGTCTTCTCAGAAGATTGAGAAGATATTTCCAGCTATACCACCATCAGTATGAAACAAGAACAGTGACCACTACAGCAAAACCTAGTCATTGTCATCTAGTACCTATAATAAACCTCATGGTCAGGACGTGCGTCATCCCAAACACGCTGCGCTTTATGCTCTGCAACCACAGACTCAAAATACATCAACTAAGCGAGAACTGATTGTGAAGGGTCACATATTCGCTGTTGGCCACAAGATCTAGAGGAGGAGCAGCTCTGAGGCCCCGATTATATTTACTGACCTAAATATAGGATCTGCTTTACTATGGAGATGTAAGTGCATTGAATCACTCATGTACCTACAACTTGCAGCCACTATTCTGATGAGGATGATGATGGTGCCACCACCGTAGAGATTGATCCTTCTTGACATCTGTTTTGAGCCATATGACCATTTTGGAGTCATAGTGGGTGACCTATGATGGGACATCTGGATCTATGATTGACCTTTGTTGGACACCATATTTGAGGAAGTGAAACCAAGCTGTGTGACGATTATTCTTCAGATAACGTTGCTGTGTGATACATCTTGTAAATTTCTTAGGAAGGAGAAGATGTAAAATCCAGTTCTCGTTTCTCGACTCGTTGAAATATACTGGGGCAGATTTACTTACCCGGTCCAGTCGCGATCCCGAGGCGGGTTGTCCAACGGGGATTTGGGTCAGGCATGATTCACTAAGATCATGCGACCGATATCCTGCATGTGTCGCTTCCCCGCTGAAGTCTGCCGGAGTTCACCTTCTTCTTCCTGGTGCATGTGAGTGCTGATCTTGCGACACATTTCATTTTTTAAATTCTGCGGTTTTTCCAAATCCGTCTGGTTGTCCGATGGCCATGCCCCCCAATTCCTGTTGCGTGCAAGCACGGGCCGATGCGCAACAATCCAATCGCGTGCGCCAAAAACCCGGGGCAATTCGGCGCAAAACAGAAATATTTGGGAAAACCTGACGGAATTGTGGTCCGTGGACCCTTACTAAATGTGCCCCACTATTTATTTCATGATATTTAAAAAGGCAGAATCATGCAAAGTCGCCCTATGGACCTGCGCGTTTTGAGCTTACGCATGGTCAAGGTCAAGCTCAAGCCATGAGTAAGAACTGAATAACAACGTTTGAAACGCGCAGGTCCATAGGGCGACTTTACGTGATTCTGCCTTTTTAAATATCATGAAATAAATATTATGTTTCAACGAGACAAGAAATGAGATCCCGATTCTACATCCTCTACTTCCTAAATTGCTTGGTCAATACGGCCTCCTTTTCCATGCATCAGACTCTACAAGAGGACACTATGGGGCACATTTACTTACCCGGTCCTGTCGCAATCCAGTGGCGCGTTCGGGTCTTCCGACGATTCACTAAGGTCATGTGCCCGATATCCACTAGGTGTCGCTGCTGTGCCGAGGTCCACCATCCTTTTCCTGGTGCATGTAAGTGTGGGTCAAGCGACACTTTTTTTCTTTTAAATAGCGCGATTTTTATGAATCCGTCGCCCCCCGATTTCCGTCGCATGGAAGGCGGCGCTGATGTGACACAATCCGATCGCGTGCGCCAAAAACCCGGGGCAATTCGGTGCAAAACGGAAAAATTCTGAAAACCCGACGGAAAAACGCGATTCGGACCCTTAGTAAATGTGCCCCTATATCTAACATACGGAATCTCCGTGAGGGACCGGATGTTCAGTAAAAAATTTATCTGTAGGTCCAGAAAAAATTCTTAGACATTTCTTACACCCTCCTTTCACATACGAATTCTCAGTGATAATCGGTGATCTTGCTGTAAGTGCTACATTTCCCTACATCGCCACCAATGGAAGAATGATATATTGCATGGTACCTATCATAATTCATGGATTCATTGGATCTCCCTCTACTGAATATGTTGTATCAAGCTTAAAACCTAAAACCTCCCATAAATTCTCTGATGGGTAATGAAGACTGATGTACAAATATCCCATGTTCCATGGTCTGAATAACCAGAAGATTAGGATTAGGATTTTGTAGTAGTTGAGGCCCCCGGACATTTCGTGTCTGGACGCACGCGGTGCTATAATTGATCCTTTTTACTCACTTGTGCAGTGTTCGAGGCCTCCTGACATATGTCTCCCATTATAGTGTTTTGGTTTTCAGTGTCTATTGGATTTTTCCCCAAAGTTTATATTATTTTATGGCTGATGAGTGATGAGTGCTTCCACTGCATAGACACAAACTAAAATATTTCAACTCTCCTTAAAGGGCTCAAACCCTGTAACATGGAATATATTATGGAAATCTGAATTAACATAGGGTGGTCCTAATATTTTGGTAGGAATTACATTATGGATGACCTTCATTACACAGTCTATTGATTTTAATGGAACCCGTGTAATACCCCAGTTCTCCTGTGGGGGCACTGCAGGAAAAGTAAACACTTATTCCCAGCTGATTTCTTTAGGTCCCTATAGGTGGAAACTTTACAAAGAGCTTCTGTCAAGGGAAACAAGTAGGGTTTGTTCGACATGGACCTGCCCTTTAGCCCCAAATTTACCGCACGTTATTTTTAGGTTTGTGAAGCACTGGGAACCATTGGATGAATTAATATTGGTCTTATTTGGACCTTCTCTTTACAGCTTGCAATCGCTTATTCGTACGCCCATAGCTGGATGAACCATGGCTGGAACTGTGGCGACTACTTCCCGGATGGCATCACCAATGGGGCGTCCTGGTATTCCCTCTCCAAAGGTAACCAACTATCCCAAATACTCCAATACCACGTTCCTCTTGTCCACAGCCCCCCCCCCCCCCCCATGCCAGTAGTTTTCGGATACAATGACAGAAACCAGAATAAACCACTGCCGGGTCACAGCATCAAAAGTGCTGAAACGTAAATATTTGTAATATTTCAGATTTTGTTACATTTTATGAAATTGTTACAGTGAAAATACAAAAAACTTGACTGTTTAAGGTCATGGGAGGCGAAACCGAGCAAATGCCTAAAATAGTTAATGAGATTATTTGGAGGGTTGTGAATTATTACTGACACATTAAATACTTGGGCAGCCGATACCGCAACATTCCAGGTCCGGAATTAATTATTCCGCCAAATCCGGCACAAAGACGAGGAGTTTGCTTTATCACCACTGATTGCAGATTTCTACATTTTCCAGCTACAGTAAAGTGGTTGTATTTTACTCGTGTGGCTTAAAGGAAATTTACCACCAGGATGAAGGATTGTAAACCAAGCACACTAATATACTGGTGTGCGCCCCCTCTGGCAGGATCTGCTCTTCATTAAGCTTATTATGCCCTGTTTTCTTGTTTTTTGTTTTAAAAAAAAGGATTTTAAATTATGCAAATGAGCCTAAGGGGATCCAGGCTCCATTAACATCTATGGAGTCTGGAGCCCCACAGGCTCATTCGCATAATTGCTTGGACTCAACCAGGGCATTGAGGTCTCCACGGATCACATGATATTTCAGGCTGGGGATTCGTAAAGCAGGAGGAGAGGTGGAGCCGGCAGCTGCAGGGAGAGGTGCAGGAGGCCACATTGCTGCTCTGATATATTCAGTCACATGACATCTGGAAGGGAAAGCCAGGATTGTATTGCTTCATTTTCACAGAAGGTTTACTGTGCAAGTAATTTTACCTGTATCCCAATATGTAAGTATATGCAAAACCAGCAGCCCCTTACTTAAGGGGGTTTTCCAACAAAACAAGTTAGGCCTAACTTGCTGATCGTGGGGGTGGGGCCTAACCTCCTGATCAGTGGGGGAGGGGCCTAACTTGCTCATCGGTGGGGGTGGGGCCTAACTTGCTGATCGGTGGCAGTAGGGCCTAACTTGCTCATCGTGGTGGTGGGGCCTAACTTGCTGATCGGTGACGGTAGGGCCTAACATGCTGATCGGTGGCGGTAGGGCCTAACTTGCTGATCGGTGGCGGTAGGGCCTAACTTGCTGATCGGTGGCGGTAGGGCCTAACATGCTGATCGGTGGCGGTAGGGCCTAACATGCTGATCGGTGGGGGTAGGGCCTAACCTCCTGATCAGTGGGGGTGGGGCCTACTTGCTCATCGGTTGGGGCCTAACTTGCTGATCGGTGGGGGTAGGGCCTAACTTGCTGATCGGTGGGGGTAGGGCCTAACTTGCTGATCGGTGGGGGTGGGACCTAACTTGCTGATCGGTGGGGGTAGGGCCTAACTTGCTGATCGGTGGGGGTAGGGCCTAACTTGCTGATCGGTGGGGGTGGGGCCTAACTTGCTGATCGTGGGGGTAGGGCCTAACTTGCTAATCGGTGGAGGTAGGGTCTAACCTCCTGATCAGTGGGGGTGGGGCCTAACTTCCTGATCGTGGGTGTGGGGCCTAACCTGCTCATGGGTGGGGGTGGGGCCTAAATTGCTCATGGGTGGGGGTGGGGCCTAACTTACTGATCGTGGGGGTAGGGCCTAACTTGCTGATCGGTGGCGGTAGGGCCTAACTTGCTGATCGGTGGGGGTGGGGCCTAACTTGCTGATCGTGGGGGTAGGGCCTAACATGCTAATCGGTGGGGGTGGGGCCTAAATTGCTCATGGGTGGGGGTGGGGCCTAACTTACTGATCGTGGGGGTGGGGCCTAACTTGCTGATCGGTGGGGGTAGGGCCAGACTTGCTCATCGGTGGGGGTGGAGCCTAACTTGCTGATCGGTGGGGGTAGGGCCTAACATGCTGATCGGTGGGGGTAGGGCCTAACTTGCTAATCGGTGGAGGTAGGGTCTAACCTCCTGATCAGTGGGGGTGGGGCCTAACTTCCTGATCGTGGGGGTGGGGCCTAACCTGCTCATGGGTGGGGGTGGGGCCTAAATTGCTCATGGGTGGGGGTGGGGCCTAACTTACTGATCGTGGGGGTGGGGCCTAACTTGCTGATCGGTGGGGGTAGGGCCAAACTTGCTCATCGGTGGGGGTGGGGCCTAACTTGCTGATCGGTGGGGGTAGGGCCTAACATGCTGATCGGTGGGAGTAGGGCCTAACTTGCTGATCGGTGGAGGTAGGGCCTAACTTGCTCATTTGTGGGGGTGGGGGTGGGGCCTAACTTGCTGATCGGTGGAGGTGGGGCCTAACTTGCTGATTGGTGGGGGTCTCAGTGGTAAGACCCCCACACATCATGAGATCGATGGGTTACGATGTTCCTCCGCCGGTCCCTCATTGCTCCCCAAGATGAGCAATCGTCCAGTGACGAGGACCCGAGGACCAAGTGACAAGGACATTGGACTTCTTTTCTCTTGGTGGGGCCTAAATTGCTCATGGGTGGGGGTGGGGCCTAACTTACTGATCAGTGGAGGTAGGGCCTAACTTGCTCATCGGTGGGGGTGGGGGTGGGGCCTAACTTGCTGATCGGTGGAGGTGGGGCCTAACTTGCTGATTGGTGGGGGTCTCAGTGGTAAGACCCCCACACATCATGAGATCGATGGGTTACGATGTTCCTCCGCCGGTCCCTCATTGCTCCCCAAGATGAGCAATCGTCCAGCGACGAGGACCCGAGGACCAAGTGACAAGGACATTGGACTTCTTTTCTCTTGATCTGTGGGGGTCTCATCTCTGAGACCCCCCACCGATCAGCAAGTTAGGATAGGGCCTAACTTCTTTCATAGGAAAACCCCTTTAAGGACACTCGATTATTACATTAAGTAATAATCCTTGTTCCCATGACGGCAAAAAAATTCAGAAAATTCAATTTTTACTGGGAAAAAAAAATAATCTGTTACAATTATAAAATATACAGTTCCGACTTACATACAAATTCAACTTAAGAACAAGCCTACAGAACCCATCCTGTATATACAGACAATCCACACTCAGCTCGGTAAACTTGTAATTCCTCCAGCACTTTGTAGTAATCCGCAGCACAGATTTTCTAGTTGTTTTTGGAAACAGTCAGCATGGCACAGATGGGAGGGAGGAGCCTGTAAGCCACAAAGGAATGCTGGGAGATTTCAGCTCTGAGGTGTCAATTCAGCTTTGGACTGATATATTTAGTCAGTTTTGGCGCTATAGACGTGAAAGTCTCGCCAGATATCAGGAATCCTGACAAAGAAATCAACCCCCAGATGTCAATAAATGAAGTTATTATTATAATGAGAAATGACACATGAAGAAAGAGAGATGCAAAAAGCCACGAAAACTCATGACACCGGCTGGAATCTGTCAGTGATGAGGAAGCAATTCTGTCACATAGTGAGAAATAATATGATTGGGCCTATAAAAAAGTGTCCAATAGAAAACCAGGGGGAGGAGCTAAAACTCAGAGTTCTCAATGGAACCTTCATGGTTTAAAAAGTATCAGTGTAGAAGAAGGGGCCAAAATCAGAGCTGATCAATGGATGTCACTAGTATCTCCGCACAGGAGGCCCAGGGTACCAAGTATGAAAGGAAATCTCCCATCACTACCCATCCTGATAAACCAGGGGCATTACTCATATACCCAGGCTGTGGGATCTTCTTAAATTTCTTATCCATGGCCTCCTACCAACTTTTATAAGTATGCTAATGAGCCACAAGGGCTCTGGGGAGTGTTACCAGCACTCCTCTGTGCTGCAGCTTTACAGGCTGTTACACTGTGCAGGAGCACTTCCCCCCTCCCTCTGTGTGAGATTACATTAGATAGAGGGAGATGCTGTGGAAGCAGAGAGAGGGGAAAACAGTGTAACATCCTGTGAAGCTACAGCATGGAAGGGCTCTGGTAACGCCCCCAGATCCCCTCTGGCTCATTAGCATAATTATAAAAATTGATTATAGAAGGAAGGAGAACATGGATAACAAATAGAAGAATTTGCGGTGCCTGGATTCAGTGTCCCTGGTTTATCATGATGGATTTTTATGGTACATTTCCTTTACAGAGAATTAGCATGGAATTTTTTTTGTCTGCATCATACTACAGGCAGTCCCTGGGTTACGTACAAGATAGGGTCTAGAGGTTTGTTCTTAAGTTGAATTTGTATGTAAGTCGAAACTGTATATTTTATAATTGCAGTTCTAGACAAATCTAGACCTTACAGCTGATCATTACAGCCTGGGACTATAGTAATAGTAACACCAGAGGTCACAGTGGGCAGAGGGGTCCTTCTGTAACTGGGGGTCGTCTGTAAGTCGGGTGTCCTTAAGTAGGCGACTGCCTGTATATAAAAAAAGATTTCTCATTATGAGATTATTGGTGACATGTTCAGTTCTTATTTCACCTCCTGTTTGAGGAGTTTTGCCTGATTTTGCTTTCTTCTTGTGATGTGCAGGGATGCAGGACTTCAATTATCTGCATAAGAATTGCTTTGAGATTACCCTGGAGCTGAGCTGCAAAAAGTTTCCCCCGGAGGAGGAGCTGGAGATGGAATGGTTTGCTAACAGGGAAGCTCTCATCACATTCATAGAACAGGTAAAAATTTGGGGTAAAATTGGAAATTGTGACATTTGCTGCAGCATAAAAAGGACACAAAATAAGGAAAACAAAACCAGACAATGTATGTGCCACATCCCCCACCAGGGCCTTTTCTTGGGGCCTGGAGGCAGCCGGGGCCCAGAATACCGGAGTGTCTGACGGGTGCGGCCTAGGGCGTACTGATGTCACGGTGCTTGGTATAGGGACCGGAGGACTGTCCTACAGCCTGGCAGGCCTCCAGCAGTTGGTGTGTGCAAGAAATGTGGAGGGAGAGGCTGATGTACTGGTTCTCCCCCTAAGATCCAACCCCTGAGTGTCTGTAAGGTATGTCCCTGGGTAATGGATGGGAAGCCTGTGGTGGTATCCAGGGATCAGATGGAGGCAACGTTGTGCAAAATAATTCACGGTTCTTTATTGGAACAACTGTAGGCAACAGGCCAAAAGATTTCAGAACAGATGCCGGATTACTGGAGTGGTCATGGAGAGTGATCCTCAGGAGTAGATTCACCAGCCTGGTAGTAGGTGCAGGCTGGGGGGTAGCTGTGTCCAGGTATGGAAGCTGCAGCTTTGTCCTGGGTGTTCTGTGTGTGGCACTGAAGGTGTGCGTCACGCTGTCTCTCTGGTCACTGACAATCTGCAAGGTGTACTCTCTAGGGAAAGCCCTTGCCCCTTCCTGTCATTCCCTGGTCAGGTGGTGGCTCACTCTCCAATCACACTCCAGTTCACATGGAAGAATATAATTGGATAAGAAACATCACATACCTTAACCCTTGCTGTACAGGCAGGGTCTAAAACTACTGAGGCCTAACACTGACTGCATGCTCCCTGAGACGAGTTTACCTGCTGGGGAGATATAGATAAAGGGCCTCATTCGCAACACTCGACTGCCTGTACGTTGGCAGGGGCGTTGCATTTGTATGTAGACTTCTTGTAGAAATCTTGGGGCACATACTGATTTGCATACAATTTGCATATGGGCCTGCACTGGGAGGATACAGATAGAGTCATTTTGCAAACAACTAGCTCAAGCATATAGAAGAATTTCTGCAAAAACATTACTGTGGGTATGTTCACCTTTAACAACACATTGTACAACTACTACAGAGTCTTGCAGAGCGCGGAGGTTGTATTGCAGAGCGTGGAATCGTATAGAGCAGGTTTGGCAGAGCATGGAGTCGTATAGAGCAGGTATGGCAGAGCATGGGGTAGTATAGAGCAGGTATGGCAGAGCATGGAGTCGTATAGAGCAGGTATGGCAGAGCATGGAGTCGTATAGAGCAGGTATGGCAGAGCATGGAGTCGTATAGAGCAGGTATGGCAGAGCATGGAGTTGTATAGAGCAGGTATGGCAGAGCATGGAGTCGTATAGAGCAGGCATGGCAGAGCATGGAGTCGTATAGAGCAGGTATGGCGGAGCATGGAGTAGTATAGAGCAGGTATGGCGGAGCATGGAGTCGTATAGAGCAGGTATGGCAGAGCATGGAGTCGTATAGAGCAGGTATGGCAGGGCATGGAGTAGTATAGAGCAGGTATGGCGGAGCATGGAGTCGTATAGAGCAGATATGGCAGAGCATGGAGTCGTATAGAGCAGGTCTGGCAGAGCATGGAGTCGTATAGAGCAGGTATGGCAGAGCATGGATTCGTATAGAGCAGGTATGGCAGAGCATGGAGTCGTATAGAGCAGGTATGGCAGAGCATGGAGTCGTATAGAGCAGGCATGGCAGAGCATGGAGTCGTATAGAGCAGGCATGGCAGAGCATGGAGTCGTATAGAGCAGGTATGGCAGAGCATGGAGTCGTATAGAGCAGGTATGGCAGAGCATGGAGTCGTATAGAGCAGGTATGGCGGAGCATGGAGTCGTATGGCGGAGCATGGAGTCGTGTAGAGCAGGTATGGCGGAGCATGGAGTCGTATAGAGCAGGTATGGCAGAGCATGGAGTCGTATAGAGCAGGTATGGCAGAGCATGGAGTCGTATAGAGCAGGTATGGCAGAGCATGGAGTCGTATAGAGCAGGTATGGCAGAGCATGGAGTCGTATAGAGCAGGTATGGCAGAGCATGGAGTCGTATAGAGCAGGTATGGCAGAGCATGGAGTCGTATAGAGCAGGTATGGCAGAGCATGGAGTCGTATAGAGCAGGTATGGCAGAGCATGGAGTTGTATAGAGCAGGTATGGCAGAGTTGTATAAGCACAGCGCTCTGCACGTTACAACATTTTCCACCCTCCTGCATGTCAGTAAAATGCTTCTGTGTAATTAGGGGTCACCCAGGTCGCCATATGCAGAGACTCCCATAAATGAGCAGCTTTCATCCGCAGACCTTACATTAAGGATTTACCTATAAGCCAAGACTGAAGTAACCGGGAGAGGAAACAGAAAGAGGAAGCGGAGAACACTCAGGTTACACATCGTGGTCCCTACTCGCCCCAGGCCACGGGAGCCGCGTACACTGCGCCCTTGTTGGGTGTCCGGCAAACACAGAACAGACGTCGCTCAGTGATACATCTGGTTTTATAGGCCCCAAAACGCGGCGTCCTTCACTGGCGGTGGTCGTACGGGAGAGGAAGAATTGTCTCTGTGTTCTTTGGGCCAAGCAGGAATTGGGGCATTTATACACACAGACGCTTTGTGCGGGGCGGTGCGGGCCAAGGGGTCTGGACGTCTTATAGCGGAGCACGTAATTTAATGTGACACTTTGATTCGCAAATCATTTACTCCATGGGCAGGATTGTAAAGAAGTGTTTCCCCTGTGAGCCCCGAGCTCAGTCCCTTTTCTCTACCAAAATTCTGTATGTAATTAGTTTTGTCCTGGAGGAATATCTGGGGCGGCAGCCGCCATCATCTCCCTTATTTTATATATATAATCGTGTTATATCCATGACCATATGTGCGCATGGAAAGATTTCTGCTATTGTCTATATGTAAACAGCAGAGGATTTGGCTATAACACATCCCATGCAATTTCCCGGGGCCCCTGGACACCATGGGGCCCCACTCCGAATGTTAAAATAATGCCTCAATGGGGGACAGGCCGCTTCCCATGAAACAAACGGGATGTGTATATCTTTAAGGGGTCCCCAAGACATAACCAAAAAGCAATGTTCAAGGATGCAGAATTTGGTGGAGTGTCGGATGAATAAGATCCTGATAAATGACACCTCCGCTGATTTCCACGGCTGCTACCTAAATATCCGATATAATTTTGTTCATCTAAATGGCTGAAATATTAGGCCCTTATGAGAAACTAGGCACAAAATGTTACTTCAACCAATGTCATGTGAAACTTTCTTGTTTATAGGTCAAAGAATTGATCCGGCTTGGCTCATCCGTGATCCAGCCAGCCACTTGGCGACAGTCACCCAGCGAAATAGAGACAAACAAAAATAATGTTTATTTTATGTGTTTTTTTATTTGCCTAGGTTCACAGAGGGATAAAAGGGATGGTGACAGATGAGAATAATAACGCCATCGCCAACGCTGTCATCTCCATCGCGGGCATTAAACATAACATCCATTCCGGTACGTGCAGCCTCAGACTTTTCTACTTTACCCTACACCTAATGTTATTGACTGATGTATTCCTATGTGATTCCTATAGGAGAAGGAGGGGATTATTTCCGTCTGTTAGTACCAGACACGTACACGGTGACGGCGTCCGCAGATGGCTACTATGCTAAGACCGCGACTGTGGTAGTCGGTCCGGATGAGCCGACGCTGGTGAGTTTTTACAGGGGAAGGTTTATAAGGGATGTGGAAGGGCACTGAAAATGGAGACATGCACCAATAGATGATATCTTAGTACGTAGTAGGGGGGCAGGAGTTGAGCCTCTTGCCTCAGACAGCATCACCTTCTAGAAGGTGTTGAGATATGGTCAAATGCTACTCAATGTTTATATAAGACATATATACAAGGAAACCAACCTTGGTTGAAGCTTCTTTGAATGTTCCCTACTGAAATTGATAGAACCTTTTAACAAAAGTCCAAAAAATGACCAAAAGTTGTCCCGTCGAGCGTCAACTCACCACGACATGTACTCAACTTATCTCTCTTTCATCGTCAGCTGCATTTCCAGTTAAAGAAGGAGAAGGTGTCGTCCAATTCCAGGGAGAAGCTTCCTTCAAGAAACCTCAACTCCAAGAACCACATACGAAAAGTCGTTCCCCGATCAGCCGACCGAAGGAAAGGAAGATGAAGGCATCGCACGGTTTTGGTTGGGGGTGGTGGGGGGGGACAGGGTCTTCAGTCACACAACATCACTTCATACTTTCCAAGGACTTGAGGAGCCAGTAGACCACATTAAAACACTAAGACAGAAAATCTAAGATCACGCACCGTCTAGATATTCTATAACATGTATTTATGCCAGAGGAAATATTGCGTTATAGGGTTAATCATTCCGGAATGACATCATAGAGAAGACAGTCTGTATATAAGCTTCATTGTATCACAATCCTGTAACTGCTTCCTATATTCTCCCATAGCCACTACCCTGCGCTTACTGCTACATCTAATGGACAAAACCAGTGGATCATGGGGGTCCCAGGTGTTGGATCCGGTTTCGATGGCCTATCGGTCATCACTATTACATTCCCAGGAAACCCATTCGGAAGAAACAGTTATTGCCAAATAATTCCCTTCTAAGAAGTTATTAATGATGCAATTCCTTATCTTTCCTGCGGAGGCACTGCAGGCAAATTGAACACCCTCAAAATTTTTAGCGGTCATCAATAGAAAATGTTTCCTTCCTTCTTGAGCAAATTAGGTAATGTTACGGGATGTGGCTATTAGGGTCACTGCCTCCAGCCCACCTACAGCTCTTCTCATCCATTGGGTTCTTTGCATGATCTGGATCTTGTGGCCAGAATGTAGACATTAGAGCGCATGCAATGTTATTGGAAGGCAGGTGGTGGTCATCAGGCTACATTTCCTTTATATGGTGCTAAAGGTCAACCCAGACATTTCCCCATAACCTCCATATTACACATATACAGACGGGTGGTGAACATTTCGCATGACCTTTTGTATTTGCATACGGAAGCAACTATTGAACGCGCACAGATCATTCCATATGTGTATAAATAAAAGTATATTGTGTTTTTTATTTAACTTTCTAGTCCGTGGTGGTGATATAAGATGCGGATACACAGATCCGATATGATCAGGATACACAATCAGGATATCCAGGATCAGGATACACATAGTAGGAAGTGGAAAAGACAATGGCACCAAGACTCCGACTATTCACTTTAATGGACACATTGGGGCTCATTTACTTATCCGGTCCTGTCGCGGCACGTTCTCCGACGAGGATTCGGGTCTTCCAGCGATTCACTAAGGTCGTGCGCCCGATATCCACCAGGTGTCACTGCTGCGCTGAGGTCCACCGAGGTCTGCCAGAGTTCACCATCCTATTCCTGGTGCATGTAACTGTGGGTCAAGCGACACTTTTTTTAAAAAATGTGTGCGATTTTTCCGAATCCGTTGTTTTTTTTTTTACGATGGCCACACCCCCGGTTTTCGTCTCATGCAAGCCGGCACCGATGCGACACAATCCGATCGCGTACGCCAAAAACCCGGGGCAATTCGGCGCAAAATGATAAATCGGAAAAACGCAATTCGGACCCTTAGTAAATGTGCCCCAATGGGACTCATTTACTTTCCTGTACACTGGAGTTCACAGAAAGTGCATTGTCCTGCGATAATTCACTGCGCCGCGATTTTGTGCCCGATATCCTGCATGTGTCGCTTCCCCGCTCAGGTCCCCGGAGTTCACCTTCTTCTTCCTGGTGCATGTAAGTGCATTGTCCGTGTATAATGCGCTGTGCAGGGAGTCACTAAGATCCTGCGCCTGATATCCTGCATGTGTCGCTTCCCCGCTCAGGTCCCCGGAGTTCACCTTCTTCTTCCTGGTGCATGTAAGTGCATTGTCCGTGTATAATGCGCTGTGCGGGGAGTCACTAAGATCCTGCGCCTGATATCCTGCATGTGTCACTTCCCCGCTCAGGTCCCCGGAGTTCACCTTCTTCTTCCTGGTGCATGTAAGTGCATTGTCCGTGTATAATGCGCTGTGCGGGGAGTCACTAAGATCCTGCGCCTGATATCCTGCATGTGTCGCTTCCCCACTCAGGTCCCTGGAGTTCACCTTCTTCTTCCTGGTGCATGTAAGTGCATTGTCCGTGTATAATGCGCTGTGCGGGGAGTCACTAAGATTGTGCGCCCGATATCCTGCATGTGTCACTTCCCCGCTCAGGTCCCCGGATTCACCTTCTTCTTCCCGGTGCATGTAAGTGCATTGTCCGTGTATAATGTGCTGTGCGGGGAGTCACTAAGATCCTGCGCCCGATATCCTGCATGTGTCGCTTCCGCGCTCAGGTCCCCGGAGTTCACCTTCTTCTTCCTGGTGCATGTAAGTGCATTGTTCGTGTATAATGCGCTGTGCGGGGAGTCACTAAGATCGTGCGCCCGATATCCTGCATGTGTCGCTTCCCCGCTCAGGTCCCCGGAGTTCACCTTCTTCTTCCTGGTGCATGTAAGTGCATTGTCCGTGTATAATGCGCTGTGCGGGGAGTCACTAAGATCCTGCGCCCGATATCCTGCATTTGTCGCTTCCCCACTCAGGTCCCTGGAGTTAACCTTCTTCTTCCTGGTGCATGTAAGTGCATTGTCCATGTATAATGCGCTGTGCGGGGAGTCACTAAGATCCTGCGCCCGATATCCTGCATGTGTCACTTCCCCGCTCAGGTCCCCGGAGTTCACCTTCTTCTTCCTGGTGCATGTAAGTGCAATGTCCGTGTATAATGCACTGTGCGGGGAGTCACTAAGATCGTGCACCTGATATCCTGCATGTGTCGCTTCCCCGCTCAGGTCCCCGGAGTTCACCTTCTTCTTCCTGGTGCATGTAAGTGTATTGTCTTGGGACACAATTTAAAAGTTAAATCCCGCGCTCAGTCCGAATCAGTCGGATCATCCGACGGCACGCCCCCTGATTTCCGTCGCATGGAAGCAGTGCATGGGCGCCACAATCCGATCGCATGCAACACAATCCCAGCGCAAGCACTTGTTAAATACCTGTCCAAGTCGTGCAAGACTTGCGTCTTTTTCCAGTCTTATATACTATGAAAAAGG
The DNA here is from genome assembly GCF_040894005.1 of Engystomops pustulosus. NCBI lineage: Eukaryota > Metazoa > Chordata > Amphibia > Anura > Leptodactylidae > Engystomops > Engystomops pustulosus. Next base: position 85,141,229 of record NC_092421.1, read on the forward strand.
AAAACAGTCCGACAAAAGTGAGCAGCTCGACCCTTAGTAAATGAGCCCCCATGTTCCGTAAATCAGGACCGATGCAGAATTTTGGCAGCTTTAGGAAATTATGTTAGGATCCCTTCTTTACGACTGTTGCAAAAAGATGTTAAAGATACTGGGGCTCATTTACTAAGGGTCCGTCGGACGCATTTTCATCGGGTTTTCACGATTTTTTTCAATTTGCCCTGAATTGCCCTCGGTTTTTGGCGCACGCGATCGGATGCATCGGTGCCGTTTTGCATGCGACACAAATCGGGGGGCGTGGACGTCGGACAATACGACTGATTCGGTCAAACTGTGGAATTTAAAAACCAAATTGTGTCGCAAGATCAGCACTCACATGCACCGGGAAGAAGAAGGTGAACTCCGGAGGACCTGAGCGGGGAAGCGACACATGCAGGATATCAGGCACACAATCTTAGTGAATTGTGGCAGCTCCGAATCCTTGCTGGACGTTCCGGATCGGTGTAGTCAACGGGACGGGTAAGTAAATGTGCCCCACTATGTTGTTCACCATTTAACACCTATTCAGGGATATGGACTTGCAGGGCAACTACTAGGTCGCTACCTCTTGTAGTAGCCTCTGTTCTAGGAGATGCAAACATCGACACCAAAGGGACAGAAAGAAGCACATTCAATAATGCACATTCGATGGGGTGAGGCAGCTGTAAGTTCAGAGTTTGTTCACCAAACAGAGGTCAAAACACAAGTAATTGGGAAAAACAGGAGCAGGGACCGGCATGGGGACCTTTCACTCATTCCTGTGGGGGAAGGTGCATCAAATGGTCCATAAATGCAGAACTTTGATTGCTAAAATAAAGCTTCTAAGTTCAGTTCGGCAGAGCCTGTGGCTCTTGAGATAGGATGAGATTTGTCAGTTTACAACAACTGGGGAGTAGCAGGAGAACCCTCATCCAGTAGTGGGTTATAATATGGGCGCTTTGGGCGGTAGCACAGGGCCCAAGACTTCTAGGGGGCCCTTGGCCAACCAAACCACCCACTAAATTTTATGCTGAGAAGGACCTTCACCTATGAAATCCTCGTTACATCTGTTCCTGCTCTAAATAGACATGTACACAAGAGCCATTTTAGGTCCATTGAAGGTCCTCCAAAGGTCCTGAAACCATAGATTAAAGGAAGACGAAGAGACCGTCCTCCATTCCCAAAGACGCTTCATGGTACCAAATGTAGAAAGTGAATCCCAGGCTGTAATACCAGGGCCCGTGGCAGTCTTAATCCCCCCCCCTGCCCTCATCTTCCGTCTTTTGGAATTGGCTGGTGGTTTGGCCTGATGAAATAAAACCAGGAATGGTGATTACACGCGCTCAATGTAACATGTAGGCAAATTTTGTCATCCGGATGAAGGGTCACTTTAAGATGCTCAGGCTCAGGCACATGATGCACCACATTTGTGAAAACGTTTTCTAAGAAACTCCACTGGGGTGAGGACACGCCAAGCCACAATCATGGCTGCCAAGTGCTGGCGTGTCTGGGGTCTCCACACGAGCTGAGGATCACCAAGCCATGCCAAGTGTTGCCATGCCAAGTGCTGGCCGGTGTAAGCCACGTTGTCACTGGACGGCAGCAAAGGAAATGAGACTCTTGTAGGGATGGATTATGGGTTATGCAGGAAGCGGTAAGAGCGCTCCCTACTGGACAGAACTGTGTCTGCTGTTGTAGGACGTAAAATAGACGCAGACATTCAGGGACGTTAGAAGTAAAGTTATGTAACCTCTCACATCCTCAAAACTCTGAAAGATTCCATCACAAAACAGAAGACTTCCTCACCACGAGGTGGTCAGGGGGCCACAATGTGAGGAGGAGGGGGTGAGGGGGCCACAATGTGAGGAGGAGGGGGTGAGGGGGCCACAATGTCAGGAGGAGGGGGTGAGGGGGCCACAATGTGACGGCGAGGTGGTCAGGGGGCCACAATGTCAGGAGGAGGGGGTGAGGGGGCCACAATGTGAGGAGGAGGGGGTGAGGGGGCCACAATGTGAGGAGGAGGGGGTGAGGGGGCCACAATGTGAGGAGGAGGGGGTGAGGGGGCCACAATGTCAGGAGGAGGGGGTGAGGGGGCCACAATGTCAGGAGGAGGGGGTGAGGGGGCCACAATGTGACGGCGAGGTGGTCAGGGGGCCACAATGTGAGGAGGAGGGGGTGAGGGGGCCACAATGTGAGGAGGAGGGGGTGAGGGGGCCACAATGTGAGGAGGAGGGGGTGAGGGGGCCACAATGTGACGGCGAGGTGGTCAGGGGGCCACAATGTGAGGAGGAGGGGGTGAGGGGGCCACAATGTGACGGTGAGGTTGTCAGGGGGCCACAATGTGAGGAGGAGGGGGTGAGGGGGCCACAATGTCAGGAGGAGGGGGTGAGGGGGCCACAATGTGAGGAGGAGGGGGTGAGGGAGCCACAATGTGAGGAGGAGGGGGTGAGGGGGCCACAATGTGAGGGCGAGGTGGTCAGGGGGCCACAATGTGAGGAGGAGGGGGTGAGGGGGCCACAATGTCAGGAGGAGGGGGTGAGGGGGCCACAATGTGAGGAGGAGGGGGTGAGGGAGCCACAATGTGAGGAGGAGGGGGTGAGGGGGCCACAATGTGAGGGCGAGGTGGTCAGGGGGCCACAATGTCAGTAGAAGGAGGGGAGCCGTAGGAAGGGGAGAGTATACAGGGTGGGAATACAAGTTGGTGGAGTAAGAGCGGGGGCTGAATATCCCTCGGTACATCGTGAGGTGGAGGCTGGAGACCACATACTCCTGTGCGGGAAGGATTATTATTCACATTACAGAACCTGTGACACCAGGATGAAGGATAGCACACCCAGCACACTGACATACTGGTGCGCGCCCGCTCTGGCAGGATCTGCTCATCTTTTAGTTTCCTAAGCCCCTGTTTTTAAGAAAAAAAAGGATTTAACAATTATGCAAATGAGCCTCATTTGCATCACCTTTAAAACCTTCTTCTTGTAAAAACATGGGCTTACAAAGCTTAAAGAATTGTGTACTGGGTGTACGATCCTTCATCCTGGGGGTAGATGTCATTTAATTAGCAGCACAACTTGGAGGAGATAGAAGGAGTGTGAGGTAAATGTGTAATGAAAACGCTACTACTACTCCTATCCTACATAATGTACAGAGAACGCTACTACTACTCCTATCCTACATAATGTACAGAGAACGCGACTACTACTCCTATCCTACATAATGTACAGAGAACGCTACTACTACTCCTATCCTACATAATGTACAGAGAACGCTACTACTACTCCTATCCTACATAATGTACAGAGAACGCTACTACTACTCCTATCCTACATAATGTACAGAGAACGCGACTACTACTCCTATCCTACATAATGTACAGAGAACGCTACTACTACTCCTATCCTACATAATGTACAGAGAACGCTACTACTACTCCTATCCTACATAATGTACAGAGAACGCGACTACTACTCCTATCCTACATAATGTACAGAGAACGCGACTACTACTCCTATCCTACATAATGTACAGAGAACGCTACTACTACTCCTATCCTACATAATGTACAGAGAACGCTACTACTACTCCTATCCTACATAATGTACAGAGAACGCTACTACTACTCCTATCCTACATAATGTACAGAGAACGCGACTACTACTCCTATCCTACATAATGTACAGAGAACGCGACTACTACTCCTATCCTACATAATGTACAGAGAACGCGACTACTACTCCTATCCTACATAATGTACAGAGAACGCTACTACTACTCCTATCCTACATAATGTACAGAGAACGCTACTACTACTCCTATCCTACATAATGTACAGAGAACGCGACTACTACTCCTATCCTACATAATGTACAGAGAACGCGACTACTACTCCTATCCTACATAATGTACAGAGAACGCTACTACTACTCCTATCCTACATAATGTACAGAGAACGCGACTACTACTCCTATCCTACATAATGTACAGAGAACGCGACTACTACTCCTATCCTACATAATGTACAGAGAACGCGACTACTACTCCTATCCTACATAATGTACAGAGAACGCGACTACTACTCCTATCCTACATAATGTACAGAGAACGCGACTACTACTCCTATCCTACATAATGTACAGAGAACGCGACTACTACTCCTATCCTACATAATGTACAGAGAACGCGACTACTACTCCTATCCTACATAATGTACAGAGAACGCGACTACTACTCCTATCCTACATAATGTACAGAGAACGCGACTACTACTCCTATCCTACATAACGTACAGAGAACGCGACTACTACTCCTATCCTACATAATGTACAGAGAACGCGACTAGTACTCCTATCCTACACAACGTACAGAGAACGCGACTACTACTCCTATCCTACATAATGTACAGAGAACGCGACTACTACTCCTATCCTACATAATGTACAGAGAACGCGACTACTACTCCTATCCTACATAATGTACAGAGAACGCGACTACTACTCCTATCCTACATAACGTACAGAGAACGCGACTACTACTCCTATCCTACATAATGTACAGAGAACGCGACTAGTACTCCTATCCTACACAACGTACAGAGAACGCGACTACTACTCCTATCCTACATAATGTACAGAGAACGCTACTACTACTCCTATCCTACATAATGTACAGAGAACGCTACTACTACTCCTATCCTACATAATGTACAGAGAACGCGACTACTACTCCTATCCTACATAATGTACAGAGAACGCGACTACTACTCCTATCCTACATACTGTACAGAGAACGCGACTACTACTCCTATCCTACATAATGTACAGAGAATGCGACTACTACTCCTATCCTACATAATGTACAGAGAACGCGACTACTACTCCTATCCTACATAACGTACAGAGAACGCGACTACTACTCCTATCCTACATAACGTACAGAGAACGCGACTACTACTCCTATCCTACATAATGTACAGAGAACGCGACTACTACTCCTATCCTACATAATGTACAGAGAACGCGACTACTACTCCTATCCTACATAATGTACAGAGAACGCGACTACTACTCCTATCCTACATAATGTACAGAGAACGCGACTACTACTCCTATCCTACATAATGTACAGAGAACGCGACTACTACTCCTATCCTACATAATGTACAGAGAACGCGACTACTACTCCTATCCTACATAATGTACAGAGAACGCGACTACTACTCCTATCCTACATAATATACAGAGAACGCGACTACTACTCCTATCCTACATAATGTACAGAGAACGCTACTACTACTCCTATCCTGTATATATGGGCACAGCACAGTACTACTACTCCTATCCTGTATATATGGGCACAGCACAGTACTACTACTCCTATCCTGTATATATGAACACAGCACAGTACTACTACTCCTATCCTGTATATATGGGTACAGCACAGTACTGCTACTCCTATCCTGTATATATGGGTACAGCACAGTACTACTACTCCTATCCTGTACTTATGGACACAGCACAGTTCTACTACTCCTATCCTGTATATATGGGCACAGCACAGTACTACTATTCCTATCCTGTGTATATGGGCACAGCACGGTACTACTACTCCTATTCTGTATATATGGGCACAGCACAGTACTATTACTCCTATCCTGTATATATGTACACAGCACAGTACTACTACTCCTATCCTGCATGTATGGGCACAGCACAGTACTACTACTCCTATTCTGTATATATGGGCACAGCACAGTACTACTACTCCTATCCTGTATATATGTACACAGCACAGTACTACTACTCCTATCCTGCATGTATGGGCACAGCACAGTACTACTACTCCTATTCTGTATATATGGGCACAGCACAGTACTACTACTCCTATCCTGTATATATGTACACAGCACAGTACTACTACTCCTATCCTGCATGTATGGGCACAGCACAGTACTGATACTACTCCTATCCTGTATATATGGACACAGCACAGTACTACTACTCCTATCCTGTATATATGGGCACAGCACAGTACTACTACTCCTATCCTGTATATATGGGCACAGCACAGTACTACTACTCCTATCCTGTATATATGGGCACAGCACAGTACTACTACTCCTATCCTGTACATTTGGACACAGCACAGTACTACTACTCCTATCCTGTATATATGGGCACAGCACAGTACTACTCTCCTATCCTGTATATATGGGCACAGCACAGTACTACTACTCCTATCCTGTACATTTGGACACAGCACACTACCACCACTATGAAATAGAACTATGACTTCATCCCCATCTTAAAGGAAAGGTTCATTGATCTCCGTTGCTTCCTATAAGGGTTCAGTAAACTTGTCCTTTGAGGTTTTGCTATGTAATTATATACGTATCAGTGCGTGTAAATAGCAGAGAGGATGATGGGAATATACGTTTACGCTCCATAATTACAGTCCGTCCTCTACAGCGACGCTACTAGACGCGGGCTGACACGTCTAAGTCCCGGTGCAAACGTGTGGAATTTTCTATGTGCCTTTAAGTCTTAAAGGGGCAGCATATAAAATTAGCAGAGAGGTGTTGACCTATTTGCAGAGCTATAGGGGTGCGCGGTGCCCCCCTCTGTGCAGCCTGTGCCATATGTACGGGAGATGTTTGCAGATACTCATGTGCTTGTACCCAGCACTTATGTGATAAAGCAGAGCTGCAGTGTAAAGCAGGGGGGACAATGACATCTGCTCTACATGAGGCCATTGCTGTCCAATCGCCCAGGACGCCTTCCAGTATTACATGACCCACCATGGACTCATCCGTGTCCTCATCTCTTATCTAAAACAAATGTTTGTCATGTTCGACCTCTGCTGCTCCTGACCATTGACACGGTGAAGGTTGAGCAGAGAGAACGGGATATGGGGCCAAAATCACAGGGAATTATGGTGGAGATGTAGCAGAGCTGAGGTCGCTATGGAACTAATCATCGGATTGCAGCTACTTCTAACAGAACAGCGCTGCTCAGTGCGTAGTGGCCGAGTAGTGTTACTGCAGTTCAGTTTCCAGTGATTTGATTGGGAGCTGAGCTGCAGTTACCTAACTTGGCCACTGTATAGAGGATGGCGCCTTGAGTTCACATCAAGCATTTTGCCTATCTAATAATCTTTCAGGGAGATGCTTGTCTGATGTAAGTCCTGCCCATATGTACAGGCCCCGTCCTCTATATCATAAAGCAATGCAATAAGACACATGCCAACAGCTCCATGTTGTATTCACACACTTCTAAAATTCTATATACTCATCATTGCCACCAGGGGGAGCTCACTGCATACAGATGTATACATCATTCAAACCAATGGATACATAATAAATACATAGAAAGAAAGCTCCCCCTAGTGGTGAGCAGCGGTATATACATCTGTGCCACAATCACCAGCACCCGGGAGGTGGCTCTTATGACGGACACCCAGGACCGGGACGTTCTGCTTCCTATATGTCAGCTCCCTCATCCCCAATATTCCCAGTTCTGTCCTGGCCTGTAGTATACGCCGTCTGTGCACCACATGCCAGGTGTTGGAATTACAGCGTGTAGTAAATCCTCCTTTTCTTCACTCCATTGTCTGTAATTACATGGAAATGAGGCTACAAAACCGAGATGTTACTTAATTACACTGTTAAAAATAGCTGTGATCACCCAAGGTACTGCCTGTGAGTCATCCCATAGACATGCATGCCGAGCCGGACGCCTGGTCCCATGGTGCCCCCTGCTGGACAAGGTCTGTCTAACACCGGGGACATTCCCTGGCAAACCCAAGCAAAAAGACACAACTTCAAGTAAGATAATAAGATGTAATGACAGTACTGGGCCCCCGGTGCCTGATGGAAGACCCCCTATTATTCCTGACACTTGGGGTCCTTATTGCAGATTTTGCACTCGGGACCAGGAGATTGAAAACAAGATATGAAGAAATGTGCAAAAGTTGGCTACAAGTATTAGGCTTCTTGTCATGTTCTGAGACTGGGGGTTCTTTCATTGCTCTTAAAGGGGATGTCTGGAGCTATTTCTGTTTTAAAGGGAACCTGTCACCAGATTTTACCCCATTAAGCTTCCAGACCCTCAGGTGAAATGTCCTTTGTTGAATTCCCATTTTTATGTGAAATTTGGCCTTTTTCTTATAAAAAATTTGTGGGAAAATGAGCAGAGAAGAGTCGTATTAGTCATATTCCTTATCATATTCATATATTATATATTTATGTCTCCAGTTCTGTAACTCACATAACTAAACATCTGATGTGATCTGAAAGATGAGATCTTTAATATGACACCAGCAGCAGGTTTCTAGATACTATCGGAGTAGTGGTATCTGAAGTGACTCTTCCCTTGCAGCCTCTAAACTTGACTCTTCTCTGCTCATTTTCACATGACTGTGGATTTCATAGGTGAGAATTTACATACAAGAAGCAAATCTGGAAAGGACATTTCATACCTTATCTGAGGGGCTGGAGGTTTAATGGGGTAAAACCTGGTGACAGGTTCCCTTAATGTAATGGTAGGGGAGGCTGTTGACTCCTCATCTTCAGGCGATTGAAAATTTTCAGCTCACAACCCACAGCTTTCATCTTGCCCCTACAAGGCGCAGTATATATATGTATATATATATATATATATATATATATATATATATATATACATATATATACATATGGCTCCTCATCATTATATACTTATCCCTTATTATATATATTATGTTATTTGCATACTTCCCAAGCATCCAACTATAACCCCAAGGAAGCCCCTGGGCTCAGCACCGCATTATAGTAGTTACAGCGAAGGATTCTGTGTATTGTCATCTGCAGCTTGGGGCCTTTAAATAAGTCGCTGATAGGTTCCCTTTGAGAATTACTAATCCTGTCACATGTGACGCTTTGGCTCCGGAATTAAAGCACACGGGAATTGCCCTGGTCCGATTACATATGCATTTCTATGGAACCAGCACCCGGTGCTTTGCATTTATGCAGTACAAGACCTGCACCCGGGGTCAGAGATCAGGTCACGGCGCCCCCCCCCGCCCCCCGTGTACCTTGATTCCATTTGTAAACTAAGACAAAGCGCTAACGTGTGACAGCACCCATAGGACATAGGACATAGTTCTTTATCTACAGTTCCCTTCACTACCACTAGGTGACGGCACAGAATAACGGATCATGGGAAAGGAGTTCATGGATAATAATGAAATTTGCCTACAGATACATCCCAGATATGTGTGTATACATGTATATATATATATATGATGTCTATATGCAGCGACCTCCTGGGCATAACAAAACTTTAAGCAGCGTTCACGCGTGGCGTTTACATTGCGCTTTGAAATGCAAACACAGCTGGGGGGGGGGGGGGATTTGCCTAATTGCATTGCGCTTACACATTGGGGGGAATTCATTAAGACCTCTCTTCTGAAGTCCGGGCTTACACTTCCCCCCGCTGGCGGGCCGGTGCACGGCTCTACTAAGAGGCTCGGACCCCCTAGGAAATACGGGCGCAGTCTCACCCAGGTTAGACCAGATCCAGGCCCAACACAGCCAAAGTGGCGCAAGGGTCGTAGAAGCCAGAAAACTGGCGGGAGGGAGAGATTAAAGCTCCCCCCCCCCCCCATTGTGGTCACATTGTTTATTTCACTAATGATTCTGGGGAACCTGGTGTTGTGTTTTCTAACCAACATTGTATATCAGAGAAACACAGGGTGCAGTTTCCCGTACACAAGTGTTTCGGTCTATAAACGGTCTAAACCGTTATTGAAGCGCAAGGTGGGGCTTATTAATCATAGGCCAGAAGTATTGCACCAGAGTATGATGGTTTTACAAGACCTGATAGATATATGGGGCTGGATCTCAGGATAGGAAGAAGCCTGCAGTGTGATATCATAGGAATTGTTGTCAAGGCCTCTCTCCAGCTGTGCTAAAACTATTTTTGGACAGGAATTACACTTTAACAATGACACAGGAACACATCTCTCGATCCCTCTGGCGCGTCACATCTCCTGTCTATTCTTTGATTTAATCTGGGGCTGCGTATTGTCAGTTCTAGCGAGGAGGAAGGACAGAACCCAATGGTGACCAATTACTCAAGATCAATCATGTGTAGCCTCTCACTAGTGGTCAGTCTGGTTATTCTGACTGCACACAATGACCACTAGAGGGAGCTAACTGCATACAGACTCAGTGAGGAGCTAAAACTACAGGTAGTGGGCGCTGGTTGTGAGCAGGGGACCCTGTGCCATGTCCCTACTTCTATCACCACGGATACTGTAAAAGTTTATTCAGCTTATAATCTTTATTACTGGTAACGTTTCTTTCTAAGATGCGGAGGGAATCCTCTCTATTACTCCTATCATCTCCCCCCTCTTCATGTGGTTGGGAAACCCTAACCTCAAGTGTTTGACTCACTTTTGTGGAATGAGTATATTAACCCTCAAACCACTTCCACAGTCGAGACCGACCCTCTTTGCTACACAGAACCCTTAAAATCTCCCATGTGTCACCCCAAGATTTCCACTTTCTCCACCCGCGACTTTTCGTCTTTGTTACAAGGGGTCCCCTAGAAGTGACCTGTAAGCAGCCTCTCCGCTATCGTATAGACCCTCCTGTGCATGGAAATTAAAAACACATTGCTCCGCCGGATAAGATTGCCAAAAGCGTTAACCTGTTCCCGACCATAAAGCCCATTGTGAGAGAAGGAGGGCAGACGGACGCGGTCCAGCTGGCCAGGGAAGGGTTAAAGACTGGGAACAGGCCCCTTCTCCTGGGACAAGCGCTGCAGCGAGACAGATCCAAGCCCAGAGCCAGGATCCTCCATAAGGAACGGTCCGGAGGAGATGGGGCCGTCCCCTTCGTGTTGGTGGAGTCGCCCCTTATCTCCCAACGACGGAGAAGTATGAAGATCGGACGTCTCGGAATGCTGATCCGTAATTTCCCATAAATCAGGTAAATCCAGAACACATCAATGAGCACAGCAGATGGAAATGATTATTTTTGGGGTTCTCTCAGGGATCCACTCCGGGAATTACAGATTGTGGCAGAATGTTCTGTATCGAAAATGGGGGTCCAGTGCCCCTTCCTATTATGCCTGGTGTGGGGCCTATTACAGATCAGCTTTCATTTTCCTACAGCAGTTTCTAAAAAGAATGCTGAGCTCTGATTGGTTGCCATGAGCAACCAGTACAGTCTTGCTCTCAGACACTTGTGATGCATGATGATGGTTGATGATAAGAAACAGAACAATCATTTACTAAGGGCCCGATTCGCGTTTTCCCGACGTGTTACCCGAATATTTCCGATTTGCGCCAATTTCCCCTGAATTGCCCCGGGATTTTGGCGCACGAGATCGGATTTTGGCGCATCGGCGCCGGCATGCACGCGATGGAAATCGGGGGGTGTGGCCGAACTAAAAACCGACGGATTCGGAAAAACTGCCACATTTAAAAAAAATATATGTGTTGCGAAAATTGCACTTACCTTCACTCAGCCCGGCTCGGTGTATTCCAGTGCGTTCCGATGCTCTTCAGCGCAGCAGCGCTGGTGGACGGCGGAGGAACTACCTTAATAAATCCCGGCTGGACCCGAATCCAGCGCAGAAAACGCGCCGCTGGATCGCGAATGGGCCGGGTAAGTAAATCTGACCTGCAAACCATAAAAAAGTTGTGATTTCTAGAATTGTGACATTTTGCCCCCTTAAGCCACCATGTGGGCAGGGAGGGAGCCGGGCCTGTGCATTATCTACAGCCTGCACCAGGTACTGCATAGTTGTGGCCCAAAGCCGGACCTGGCGTGGTAATAATCTGGCAATGATATGCTACTGGAGATACACTCACCGGCCACTTTATTCGGTACACCTGTCCAACTGCTCGTTAACACTTAATTTCTAATCAGCCAATCACATGGCGGCAGTGCATTTAGGCATGTAGACATGGTCAAGACAATCTCCTGCAGTTCTCCCGAGCATCAGTATGGGGAAGAAAGGTGATTTGTGGCCTGTGAACGTGGCATGGTTGTTGGTGCCAGAAGGGCTGGTCTGAGTATTTCAGAAACTGCTGATCTACTGGGATTTTCACGCACAACCATCTCTAGGGTTTACAGAGAATGGTCCGAAAAAGAAAAAACATCCAGTGAGCGGCAGTTCTGTGGGCAGAAATGCCTTGTTGATGCCAGAGGAGAATGGGCAGACTGGTTCGAGCTGATAGAAAGGCAACAGGGACTCAAATCGCCACCCGTTACAGCCAAGGTAGGCAAAAGAGCATCTCTGAACGCACAGTACGTCCAACTTTGAGGCAGATGGGCTACAGCAGCAGAAGACCACACCGGGTGCCACTCCTTTCAGCTAAGAACAGGAAACTGAGGCTACAATTTGCACAAGCTCATCGAAATTGGACAGTAGAAGATTGGAAAAACGTTGCCTGGTCTGATGAGTCTCGATTTCTGCTGCGACATTCGGATGGTAGGGTCAGAATTTGGCGTCAACAACATGAAAGCATGGATCCATCCTGCCTTGTATCAGCGGCTCAGGCTGGTGGTGGTGGTGTCATGGATCCATCCTGCCTTGTATCAGCGGCTCAGGCTGGTGGTGCTGGTGTCATGGATCCATCCTGCCTTGTATCAGCGGGTCAGGCTGGTGGTAGTGGTGTCATGGATCCATCCTGCCTTGTATCAGCGGCTCAGGCTGGTGGTGCTGGTGTCATGGATCCATCCTGCCTTGTATCAGCGGCTCAGGCTGGTGGTGGTGGTGTCATGGATCCATCCTGCCTTGTATCAGCGGCTCAGGCTGGTGGTGCTGGTGTCATGGATCCATCCTGCCTTGTATCAGCGGGTCAGGCTAGTGGTGGTGGTGTCATGGATCCATCCTGCCTTGTATCAGCGGCTCAGGCTGGTGGTGGTGGTGTCATGGATCCATCCTGCCTTGTATCAGCGGCTCAGGCTGGTGGTGGTGGTGTCATGGATCCATCCTGCCTTGTATCAGCGGGTCAGGCTGGTGGTGGTGGTGTCATGGATCCATCCTGCCTTGTATCAGCGGCTCAGGCTGGTGGTGGTGGTGTCATGGATCCATCCTGCCTTGTATCAGCGGCTCAGGCTGGTGGTGGTGGTGTCATGGATCCATCCTGCCTTGTATCAGCGGCTCAGGCTGGTGGTGTCATGGATCCATCCTGCCTTGTATCAACGGCTCAGGCTGGTGGTGGTGGTGTCATGGATCCATCCTGCCTTGTATCAGCGGGTCAGGCTGGTGGTGGTGGTGTCATGGATCCATCCTGCCTTGTATCAGCGGCTCAGGCTGGTGGTGCTGGTGTCATGGATCCATCCTGCCTTGTATCAGCGGCTCAGGCTGGTGGTGTCATGGATCCATCCTGCCTTGTATCAGCGGGTCAGGCTGGTGGTGGTGGTGTCATGGATCCATCCTGCCTTGTATCAGCGGCTCAGGCTGGTGGTGGTGGTGTCATGGATCCATCCTGCCTTGTATCAGCGGGTCAGGCTGGTGGTGGTGGTGTCATGGATCCATCCTGCCTTGTATCAGCGGCTCAGGCTGGTGGTGGTGGTGTCATGGATCCATCCTGCCTTGTATCAGCGGGTCAGGCTGGTGGTGCTGGTGTCATGGATCCATCCTGCCTTGTATCAGCGGCTCAGGCTGGTGGTGGTGGTGTCATGGATCCATCCTGCCTTGTATCAGCGGCTCAGGCTGGTGGTGGTGGTGTCATGGATCCATCCTGCCTTGTATCAGCGGGTCAGGCTGGTGGTGGTGGTGGTGTCATGGATCCATCCTGCCTTGTATCAGCGGGTCAGGCTGGTGGTGGTGGTGTCATGGATCCATCCTGCCTTGTATCAGCGGCTCAGGCTGGTGGTGGTGGTGTCATGGATCCATCCTGCCTTGTATCAGCGGGTCAGGCTGGTGGTGGTGGTGTCATGGATCCATCCTGCCTTGTATCAGCGGGTCAGGCTGGTGGTGGTGTCATGGATCCATCCTGCCTTGTATCAGCGGGTCAGGCTGGTGGTGGTGGTGTCATGGATCCATCCTGCCTTGTATCAGCGGGTCAGGCCGGTGGTGCTTGTGTCATGGATCCATCCTGCCTTGTATCAGCGGCTCAGGCTGGTGGTGGTGGTGTCATGGATCCATCCTGCCTTGTATCAGCGGCTCAGGCTGGTGCTGGTGGTGTCATGGATCCATCCTGCCTTGTATCAGCGGGTCAGGCTGGTGGTGGTGGTGTCATGGATCCATCCTGCCTTGTATCAGCGGGTCAGGCTGGTGGTGCTGGTGTCATGGATCCATCCTGCCTTGTATCAGCGGGTCAGGCTGGTGGTGGTGGTGTCATGGATCCATCCTGCCTTGTATCAGCGGGTCAGGCTGGTGGTGGTGGTGTCATGGATCCATCCTGCCTTGTATCAGCGGGTCAGGCTGGTGGTGGTGGTGTCATGGATCCATCCTGCCTTGTATCAGCGGGTCAGGCTGGTGGTGGTGGTGTCATGGATCCATCCTGCCTTGTATCAGCGGCTCAGGCTGGTGGTGGTGTCATGGATCCATCCTGCCTTGTATCAGCGGGTCAGGCTGGTGCTGGTGGTGTCATGGATCCATCCTGCCTTGTATCAGCGGCTCAGGCTGGTGGTGGTGGTGTCATGGATCCATCCTGCCTTGTATCAGCGGGTCAGGCTGGTGGTGGTGGTGTCATGGATCCATCCTGCCTTGTATCAGCGGCTCAGGCTGGTGGTGGTGTCATGGATCCATCCTGCCTTGTATCAGCGGGTCAGGCTGGTGCTGGTGGTGTCATGGATCCATCCTGCCTTGTATCAGCGGGTCAGGCTGGTGGTGGTGGTGTCATGGATCCATCCTGCCTTGTATCAGCGGCTCAGGCTGGTGGTGGTGGTGTCATGGATCCATCCTGCCTTGTATCGGCGGGTCAGGCTGGTGGTGGTGGTGTCATGGATCCATCCTGCCTTGTATCAGCGGCTCAGGCTGGTGCTGGTGGTGTCATGGTGTCTTTGGGCCCCTTGGTACAACGCCACAGCCTACCTGAGTATTGTTGCTGCCCATGTCCATCCCTTTATGAGCACAATGTCCCCTGTAACATCTGATGGCTACTTTCAGCAGGATAATGCGCCATGTCATAAAGCTGGAAGCATCTCAGACTGGTTTCTTGAACATGACAATGAGGTCACTGGACACAAATGGCTCCACAGTCACCAGATCTCAATCCAATAGAGCATCTTTGGGATGTGGTGGAACGGGAGATTCGCATCATGGATGTGCAGCCGACAAATCTGCGGCAACTGTGTGATGCCATCATGTCACTATGGAGCAAAATCTCTGAGGAGCTTCCAGCACCTTGTTGTATCTATGCCACGAAGAATTGAGGCAGTTCTGAAGGCAAAAGGGGGTCCAACCCGTTACCAGCATGGTGCACCTAATAAAGTGGCCGGTGAGTGTATATGGTGGTGGTGATGTCCTACTGGGGGTCTCTATGGTGTTGGTGATGTCCTACTGGGGGTCTCTATGGTGGTGATGATGTCCTACTGGGGGTCTCTATTGTGGTGGTGATGTCCTACTGGGGGTCTCTATTGTGGTGGTGATGTCCTACTGGGGGTCTCTATGGTGTTGGTGATGTCCTACTGGGGGTCTCTATGGTGGTGATGATGTCCTACTGGGGGTCTCTATTGTGGTGGTGATGTCCTACTGGGGGTCTCTATTGTGGTGGTGATGTCCTACTGGGGGTCTCTATGGTGGTGGTGATGTCCTTTTGGAGGTCCCTACAGTGGTGGTGATGTCCTACTGGAGGTCTCTAGGGTGGGGTGGTAATGATGTCCTACTGGAGATCCCTATGGAGGTGGTAATGTCCTACTAGAGGTGTCTATAGTGGTAATGATGTCCTAGTGGAGGTCCCTATGGTGGTGGTGATGTCCTACTGAAGGTCTCTGTGTTTGTGGTGATGTCCTACTAGAGGTCTTTGTGGTAGTGGGATGATCTACTGGAGGTCTCTATAGTGGTGGTGATGTCCTATTGGTGGTCCCAATGGTGGTAATGACGTCCTACTGGAGGTTTCTATAGTGGTGGTGATGTCCTACTGGGGGTCTATATAGGTGGTGGTGATGTCTTACTGGGGGTCTATATAGGTGGTGGTGATGTCTTACTGGGGGTCTATATAGGTGGTGGTGATGTCTTACTGGGGGTCTATATAGGTGGTGGTGATGTCCTACTGGAGGAGTCTATAGTGGTGGTGATGTCCAATAGGAGGTCCCTATGGTAGTGGTGATGTCCTACTGGGGGTCTATATAGGTGGTGGTGATTTCCTTCTGGATGTCTCTGTGGTGGTGGTGATGTCCAATAGGAGGTCCCTATGGTGGTGATGTCCTACTGTAGGTTCCTATGGTAGTGGTGATGTCCTACTGGAGGTCTCTATGGTGATGGTGATTTCCTTCTGGATGTCTCTGTGGTGATGGTGATGTCCTACTGTAGGTCCCTATGGTGGTGGTGATGTCCTACTGTAGGTCCCTATGGTGGTGGTGATGTCCTACTGTAGGTCCCTATGGTAGTGGTGATGTCCTACTGTAGGTTCCTATGGTAGTGGTGATGTCCTACTGGAGGTCTCTATGGTGATGGTGATTTCCTTCTGGATGTCTCTGTGGTGATGGTGATGTCCTACTGTAGGTCCCTATGGTGGTGGTGATGTCCTACTGTAGGTCCCTATGGTAGTGGTGATGTCCTACTGTAGGTCCCTATGGTGGTGGTGATGTCCTACTGTAGGTCCCTATGGTAGTGGTGATGTCCTACTGTAGGTCCCTATGGTGGTGGTGATGTCCTACTGTAGGTCCCTATGGTGGTGGTGATGTCCTACTGTAGGTCCCTATGGTGGTGGTGATGTCCTACTGTAGGTGCCTATGGTGGTGGTGATGTCCTACTGTAGGTGCCTATGGTGGTGGTGATGTCCTACTGTAGGTCCCTATGGTGGTGGTGATTTCCTTCTGGATGTCTCTATGGTGATGGTGATGTCCTACTGTAGGTCCCTATGGTGATGGTGATGTCCTACTGTAGGTCCCTATGGTAGTGGTGATGTCCTACTGTAGGTCCCTATGGTGGTGGTGATGTCCTTTTTGCGGTTTCTGTCTTGGTAATGATGTCCTACTGTAGGTCCCTATGGTGGTGGTGATGTCCTACTGGAGGTCTTTACAGTAGTGATGATATCCATTGACCACAATGTTAGAGGGAACCTGTCAGTTTATCTATCCCACACTAACTAAACGCAGCTTTGAAAACTGCTGCTTATTTTTCCCTAAAATCAGTGTTAGTAAAAGTAATCCTAAAATTATGGCATTAAAAAAATCAGCTCAACCGGTAAAAAACAAGCCCTAAACGAGCAGTTTAAAGGAGTTCTCCAGGATTTACCCCCTGACTCCATAGCGGGATCCCCCTTTAAACAGCCCTGAGTCTCTAAACCAGACAATCGCCGTTCACTTTCTATTTGGTAAGAAAAAAAAAATGTTATTGGGGGGGGGGGGGGGGGGGGCTTGATCCGACAATAAATCTGATATCGGTGATGACTCAGCCGCTCGGATGATTCCAGGAAGATTCTCACTTTTTCTCGCAGTTTGTTTTGCATTCTCTCCCTGAACAAAAGGCAATCGCTGTCACACGAGGAATTGTATTGTGTCCCCGGTGAATGAGATTCATTCTGCAGGGAAAAGCCTGCACTGGATCCACCGCCGGACACACGGAGCCGCCGGGACGTCTCACTGCTAGAGTCTGCAGTTTGCAGAGTAGACTTTGCTCATCCTATGATTTTCCATGAAGAAATCAGTCGCAGAAAAGTTTTGAGCATAGCAGGAGGAGACGTCCGTAGCAGCCAATCACATCGCAGATGTGGGGATTGTCCCTGCGCGGGCAGATTCTTGTCTTTATTATACAGAATACTCAGAATACTGTTAGTCCTATTCTCCTTTGTACAAATCTATTTATACAATTTTCACTTCTTGTAAGCACCAGTGGGGGGCGCTGTGGAGTCAACTGCATACATTGTAACTAATAATAAATCTACACTAAACATAGAAAAGTAAACATTGGCCCAGATTTGTCAGTAGCAGTGTGGGGTGTACTATGTGCGGTGTGTAGGGTAGTATGTGCGGTGTGTACTATGTGCAGGGGGTGTACTATGTGCAGCGTGTACTATGTGCAGGGGGTGTGTACTATGTGCGGTGTGTACTATGTGCGGTGTGTACTCTGTGGTGTATACTATGTTCTGTGTGTACTATATGCAGGGTGTGTACTTTGTGCAGTGTGTACTATGTGCAGGGTGTATACTTTGTGCAGTGTGTACTACGTGCAGTGTGTACTATGTGCAGGGTGTGCTATGTGCAGTATGTACTATGTGTAGGGTGTGTACTATGTGCAGGGTGTGTACTATGTGCAGTGTCCTGTGTACTATGTGCAGTGTGTACTATGTGCAGTGTGTACTATGTGCAGTGTGTACTATGTGCAGGGTGTGCTATGTGCAGTATGTACTATGTGTAGGGTGTGTACTATGTGCAGGGTGTGTACTATGTGCAGTGTCCTGTGTACTATGTGCAGTGTGTACTATGTGCAGTGTGTACTATGTGCAGGGTGTGTTCTATGTGCAGGGTGTGCACAATGTGCAGTATGTACTATGTGCAGTGTGTGTACTATGTGTAGTGTGTACTATGTGCAGTGTGTACTATGTGCAGGGTGTGTACAATGTGCAGTATGTACTATGTGCAGTGTGTGTACTATGTGTAGTGTGTACTATGTGTAGGGTGTGTACTATGTGCGGTGTGTACTATGGGGGTGTGTATAATTACTGGCGATGGGTCTTCCTCTATCTGGCGCCCCCTGCACTGCTCTGGAAGTGTCACCAACTTTTTTTGGTGAACCTATAACATAGAGCGCACAATTCTGTAATAAATGTAGGGTACGGTCCAAATCGGCACAGGAACGCCCATTTATGTGCAGAATATTGCGGTGCGGCAGACACAGTGCAGCAGCAACACAAAACTGGCACAAACACTTTATAAACACATGTGCAGCAGTTCACTGGTTCTTTTCAGTGTAAAGTCAGACAGAAAACTGGCGCAAACGCTTCAATAAATGGGGCAAATAGAGTCTCTTGCAGAAAGGGACTCCGCATATATAGGGCAGCACGGTGGATGAGTGTGTAGCACTTCTGCCTTGCAGCGCTGGAGTCCTGGGTTCAAATCCCACCCAGGTCAACATCTGCACAGAGTTTGTATGTTCTCTCCATGTTTGTGTGGGGGTCCTCCAGGTCCTCCAGTTTCCTCCCACACTCCAAAAACATACTGGTAGGTAAATTAGTTTGTGAGTTCCATGGGGACAGGGACCAATTTGACATGCCTTGTGCAGCGCTGCGTAATCTGTGTGCACTATATAAATGGAGATTGTTTAAAGACAAGATCATAGATCACTACTAGTTGAACGTGCACTATATAAATAAAGATTTATTATTATTATTATATATGACTATTATTCAGGGATCCTGGACACTGTGGTCGGTCTGTGAAAGAGGACACCGCCACCACTACAGTCCATTTTAGCCCTTACACTGAGATGCAATACCCAACACAACCTATGAGCTGGAGTGGCGCTGTTTTTCCAATCTCATATAATATCATCCAACAATCTGAAGCGGATGTGGGCAGCACAGATGTCCAGCGCTGGGAATATCAGCCTGGATTTATTATCCCGGGGGAAGTCCTTGGCTGCAGCTTCTCCGCACCCTGCAGTCCACATGCTCAGTCCTTCCAAGGAGGAGGGGGACACTTCTTTGATGTGGGGTCGTGTACAGTTCAATATAGACCTCAGATGCTGCAGAACATCTTCTTAAAAGTATATTGCGAGTTACAGATGATGACTTGCTGATACAAATGTTACAATCAGCGCCATTCCTAAGGGCAGATTCCCACTTGCATTTTTGTCTAGTTTTTAATCGCAACCAAAACGCACCATATGCGTTTTGGATGCGTTTAAAAACGTGACAAAAATTCCACATGGGAATCTGCCCTTTAATGGGTCTCCTTGTACCCCTGAACACGTGTAGCGCTCTGCGGCTTTTCCATTGACATCTATTGGATTGCTAAAGACACAACTATTGGGAGTCTGACGTAATAACGGATACACGAATGGACGCCCCATTAATTTGGGGGTTAAAGCGACTTCAGTTCTCATGATCTTTCATGTCTATTATATATTGACATAAAGGCCACTTCCTGCTCTTGCCAAAACTTTAATTCCTACCTAATACGATAATATACGTACATTTCTCTTTATACTTCAGAAAGAGGTTCTGCAGCAGCAAGGGCTATTATTTGCCACAAAACTCTTTGGTGGCTTGTAATATTCTTATCATTTACCGTAGTGTGTATGTTATGACGTATATTATAATATACAGACTATCCTAATATTCTCCCCCCAGTCCAGACCACCCTGACGTGTGCAGGGAGCGCAGCGCTGTGCAGCAGCCAGGCTGGGAGGGGAGCGCAGTGCTGTGCAGCAGCCAGGCAGGGGGTGGATGAGCCCAGGCTGGGAGGGGAGCGCTGTGGGAGGGGGGCAGTCTCATGACTCTCCAGGCGGGGCTCATTCTGGCCAGACTGACTTGTTGGAGCCTCCACTAAGGAAAGAAAGTGACAGGCTGCCAGGGGGAAGGACGTGCTGACACCGGGGAGCAGGTATGGAGACCCCCTCTAAGAGGCAGGGGGACCCCAGGGCAGGGGAAGGAGCTGGGGGGCTCAGCAGGGAGGAGGGAGAGCTCTTGTCTGCAAGGTGGTGGAGACACAGGATACAAGTGTGCAAGGAGCTACAGATGTAGCAGAGCTGAGTCTGTACTTTAACTCTTGCAGTTCCATATGTAAATGTATAAATATCCGCAGTCCTATGTAAAGCCAAGACAGGCGCAAACGCTGGTAACAGAGTCGGCTCTGCTACATGTATATTGTAGTCCCGGGAAGCCTCTCCCTCCCTGTGTGTAGTGTGTTGTTACTCTGCTCCCAGCAGGTTCTCATCATCTGATGTAATAATATTGCTGGGTCTGATATAAATATTATTGTTATTATTATTCATTATTATTGCTGATATTTTATTTACTCTTTCCATGTTATGATTTATTATTATTTTGATTATGACTTATATATTTCTGAAACTTTGTATTGCTTGGTGTCAGATGTAATAACTCATCGGCCGGGGGGCATAGCTATGGGGGACGCAGAGGTCACACCTGGACCCCGAGGGCCACACTGTCACATAATGAGCCGCCAGTAATATAAATGGCTCTTAGTAGGGGGTCGGCCATGTTACTAATTTTGCACTTGGTTTTACATTCCGGGCGCGTTCACACGATGCGTTGCAATTTTTGTTGCGTTTTTGACACATCTGGAATGCGTGTGTTTGTGGCCTTGCTGCCTCTACGTTGCGTTTTTGCCTTTGCATTGTGTTTTGTAAAAGGACACAAACTTCTAGTTGCTTTGCGTTGCGTTTTGTGATGCGTGTTTACATTTGCGTTTTTCGGGGAAGCAGTTTCCCTTAACTTTTTAATCAAAGTCCAAACTTTTGTGCGTTTTTATAAGGGTGCAGGAGACGATCGCTTTCATCTGATTAGGATAATAAGACGCATTTGCAAACTGGTCTTTTGCTGTGTCAAAAACGCAACAAAAAAATTAAACACATTGTGTGAACGCGCCCTCGTTCGTTGTGTGAACGCGTCACAGCGTTCACGTTTTTGAATGCGTTTTTGCATTTTGAAAGACGCTGCCTAGTTTTTTACTCAAAATGACATGCAGTTTAATGGTAATGAACCCGGCAGCGTCTAAAACGCATCCAAAAATGTTTCCAGAGAGAAGCATCAGAAAACGCAGTAAAAACCGCCATGTGTGAATGCAACCCAACCCCTTGTCCACACCCTTGCTGTTTCCGGTAATAACTTGTATCATGTCTTGGTATTTTGGGTTTTTATAAGGTGATGACGGCCTGTGCTGCATTATCTTTCATGCAGTTTTTTACATAGAACAGATTGGACCTTGTAGGTAGCTTCCCCTGCTGCGGATTCTGTGCGGATGTGCAGTGTGATACAGTAGGATAATATTGTAGCGTGTAGGATTTATGACAATCACATACATTGCAGAAAAAATCTGCACTAATTTGAAATATTGTAGAGAGCCCAGAGCACAGCAGTGTGAGGGCGCAGCACCAGTACAATCCCAGTACAATACAAAGGTCTGATTACACATTTCTCCAGGGACAATATGTATCACTGGCTGCAGAGAGGACAGAGCACAGCAGTGTGAGGGCACAGCACCAGTACAATCCTGGAATATAATTAGAATACAAAGGTCTGATAACACATCTCTCCAGGGACAATACATAACACTGGCTGCAGAGAGCACAGAGCACAGCAGTGTGAGGGTGCAGCACCAGTACAATACAAAGGTCTGATTACACATCTCTCCAAGGACAATACATAACACTGGCTGCAGAGAGCACAGAGCACAGCAGTGTGAGGTCTGATTACACATCTCTCCAAGGACAATACATAACACTGGATGCAGAGAGAACAGAGCACAGCAGTGTGAGGTGTGCTTACACATCTCTCCAGGGACAGTACATAACACTGGGTGCAGAGAGCACAGAGCACAGCAGTGTGAGGTCTGATTACACATCTCTCCAGGGACAATACATAACACTGGCTGCAGAGAGCACAGAGCACAGCAGTGTTATGTATGATAACACATCTCTTTAGGGACAATACATAACACTGGCTGCAGAGAGCACAGAGCACAGCAGTGTTATGTATGATAACAAATCTCTCCAGGGACAATACATAACACTGGCTGCAGAGAGCACAGAGCACAGGGACAATACATAACACTGGCTGCACAGATCACAGAGCACAGCAGTGTGAGGTCTGATTACACCTCTCTCCAGGGACAATACATAACACTGGCTGCAGAGAGCACAGAGCACAGCAGTGTGAGGTCTGATTACACATCTCTCCAGGGACAATCTATAACACTGGCTGCAGAGAGCACAGAGCACAGCAGTGTGAGGTCTGATTACACATCTCTCCAGGGACAGTACATAACACTGGCTGCAGAGAGCACAGAGCACAGCAGTGTGAGGTCTGATTACACCTCTCTCCAGGGACAATACATAACTGGCTGCAGAGAGCACAGAGCACAGCAGTGTGAGGTCTGATTACACCTCTCTCCAGGGACAATACATAGCACTGGCTGCAGTCCCCACGTGTTGCATTAGGTCATCTTGGTGGCGGTCCTGCAGTTGTTGTAGCATAGCTCGGGCCTGGTCGCTTGTCTTCTATCACTCAGATGAACTATTGCGGCCTCCACAACAGGGAGATAAGTTGTAAGACCTGAAATACACAAATGTGTCCAGAACCGTCGGCCCGGACCGATCCTGCAGGATTCCTGCGCAGCTCTGACTCTTCAGGCATCTCAGATTGTTTATAGACTGACACGTCAGGTAAGGAATTCAGTCTATGTACAGAGTGTATATATATATACAGTGTATACACAGAGACCTGTCACATTATTCCCCAGGAGGACGTAATAATATATAATAATATGGCGGCTCTGTATCACTCAGGGATAAGGAGACATCAAGCTATGGACAGAGGGTCCGTCTTTGTCTCTTATTGGAGCCCCCAACTGGACTGGTGCAAGTAGGGGGCAAGTGTGGAACCAGAGCCCCTATATATCAGAATTTCTCAAATGCTTGAAGAGTATTCTAAGTCTCCAAAGGGGATTTGCTAAGTTTTATGTCTATATCTGGTCATGAGGGGGGTCTGCCTGATCACATGAATAGGGGTCCTGTTCATACTAATTGATGGAGTGATATGTGTCCTGCCACTCCATTCAATACTATGGGAGTGTGGGACATTGCTGATCACTGCGCTCAGGTACCTCCTGCACTCTTCCTTAATATCTATGTGAGTGGCAGAGATACCCAATCGCTGTGCTCTGCAATAACTAACATAGTACTGATAGACCTGCTCGTCCTGCCTCCCCACCCTGTACTGAGAACAAGACCCCCCAGGGGGTCCTGTTGTCTTGATTGGTTGAGCTCTGAGCAGTAAAACCCTCGCCTGTCCTGTGCAAGGCAATAACACATAAACTTGGTAAAAACCCCTATAAGATGCAAGGATACATTTTTTAGGACCCTAACACCTTCCTCCCTCCCTTTTCCATATATCCAGCCTATCCTTACCAACCAGCTCTAACCTTACAGGATATCCTATGCGGGATATTGGACTTTAAGGGGTTTTCCAGAAAGGTTTTCGGGTATAAAACAACATATAACTTACAACATAGATTAGTTGACATCACAATAAGAACATGCTGGCCCTTTAAAAAAAATAATTTGCAGGATTTTTTTTAGACTAAGAATGTATACAAAAAAAATGTGCTGAAAACCCAAACTCGGCTTATACTCCAGTAAAAAAAATATATATCAAAACTCACCTTTCCAGCTTCCCCCCCTGCTGGCTATATACTGGGGCAGGGGGCTGGCTATATACTGGGGCAGGGGGCTGGCTATATACTGGGGCAGGGGGCTGGCTATATACTGGGGCAGGGGGCTGGCTATATACTGGGGCAGGGGGCTGGCTATATACTGGGGCAGGGGGCTGGCTATATACAGGGGACAGGGGGCTGGCTATATACTGGGGCAGGGGGCTGGCTATATACTGGGGCAGGGGGCTGGCTATATACTGGGGCAGGGGGCTGGCTATATACTGGGGCAGGGGGCTGGCTCTATACTGGGGGATATGGGTTGGCAGGCTATATACTGGGGGGCAGGTGCTGGCTATATACTATGGGGCAGGGTCCGGCAGGCTATATACTGAGGAGGCTGTGACAAATGCATTTCCCACCCTCGACTTATACTCGAGTCAATATATTTTCCCAGTTTTTTGGTGGTAAAATTAGGGGCCTCAGCTTATACTTGGGTCGGCTTATACTCAAGTATATACGGTAAGTTAAAGATTTATGAAGCCTTATGAAGATTGCGCCCAATGTATATGCATAGCCGCAATCTTCGTAGCGCTGCACAAAGCTCGTCAGGTAGCAGGTGACATAAGACACATCCGAGAGGAGGATTTACAGGAGTGTTGGTGAAGCCGGGATTATCATCCCTGGGGATTTTCTGTGCGTTGCGAGTCTCCCTCTCCTGTAGAAGGTGCTCCCCCTCCTCAGGACCGGCGCGGCCATCTACTACGTCCGTTACTAAAATAGCCTGATCCTATCTGTGAGATAATCTCATCCCGGCCGAGCTCCAGCCTGAGAACACCTCATCTGTGCCTTGTGTTTAGGCAATTTATAGCCGGACATTTTTGGTTTTAACAAGTAATTTCTGTAATTTTACAAGAAAATTCCAAGTTATTATAGGGAGAAAGTGTCTCTCACTCCGGAGGATGTGTCCTGTCCTACAAACAACCCCCTGCAAAGTGTGAACATGTAATACATAAAGGGCACCTGTCACCAGGAATGTAATTTTGAGCTGGTGACAGGTTCCAATAGCCTCTGCTGATTTTAAATATTCCTTTGTCAGCATTCTGAATCATTTCAGGACTTTATATCAGTTTAATTCCCATTACCTGGTTCCCTGCCAGCAGCATGTGGTGAGGAAGGGGAGCAGCAGCTCGTGCCTGGGTCTCCTCCGGCCTGCGGGTGCCCGTGTCTCCTCCGGCCTGCGGGTGCCCGTGTCTCCTCCGGCCTGCGGGTGCCCGTGTCTCCTCCGGCCTGCGGGTGCCCGTGTCTCCTCCGGCCTGCGGGTGCCCGTGTCTCCTCCGGCCTGCGGGTGCCCGTGTCTCCTCCGGCCTGCGGGTGCCCGTGTCTCCTCCGGCCTGCGGGTGCCCGTGTCTCCTCCGGCCTGCGGGTGCCCGTGTCTCCTCCGGCCTGCGGGTGGAAGCTACAGCAGGGAGGGGCTCTGAAAACTTCCCCTAGTGCCTTTCCGGCTCATTAACGAAATTTTAAAAGTTGATTTTAGAGGGAAGCAGGCCATTTCATAGATAAAAAGTATAAGAAGATTACCATAGTTACGGTGCCTGGAGTAAGTGTCCCTGGTTTATCATGATGGATTTTGATGTTAGATTTCCTTTTAACAAATGAGTAGTAAATCAGGGCCACTATCTTGTACAGATTGTTATGTGTCAGCATTGCGGCAGGGGTTAAAAAAAAATGTAATTTTTGATAATTATCCTCATCTGGGAAATCTTGTGCACGCACCATGTGTATTATGGTTTAGCGCATACGTGTACGGTGCACGTGTTGTATGGTGAACCTGTGGTGCACCTATAGGTGATAACATTACATGGCCCATCCGTGAGAACGCTGTGATCCCCGGAGCACTGACCGGGAGACTTCTCTATGACTTTATGATGACCTTGGTCAGTCCATTGAATTTCCATGCACTGACCAGATTCTACAGACCGCCCACGATGCAGAGGACGTGACTCCTAGCATCACAGTGATAGATGCAAGGAGTCCCTAACTGTAAGCATGATTTTGGGGCCAAATGATTGTTTAAAAAAAAAAAAAACCTTCCCGTTGGTTGAAACCTTTAAAAATCTGTCTCTGAAGCCAATAATATATCAGGTAACCTGGTGCGGCGCCGGAGGGTGTGGAGCACAATATAGAGAACACAAAAGAAAGAATCCAATTACTGATAATGTGCTCAGCAATCACTGATGTAGAAAAGTCTCCAGAATGGGTGAGAAGTCGCAGTAAGGAGGTAAAAGCCTTAGACAAAAAATTACCCTGGTTCCTATAGGTTTCATATGGTTGGTACGTAGCAGCCGGTATGTAAGGAGATCTTTTTAGGACACCTGGATGCTCCAGTGTTGGATGGGAACACCAGAGGATTCTGCATTGGGTCCAGGGTCTGATCTAATACTGGACCCCAGTAAAATACAACCAATTTTGTAGTCTATTGTGGTCAATGGGGATGATGATAGGTGCCCCCAGAATAATTCTATGTGATCAGCATAAGGAAACCCAGTCCAATACCAGTGGTACGGAACCTCCCATGATGAGGCGGACTAGAGAACCAGCAAGTTCCTCTCCTGAAAGATGTGGTCCATACAAGGATTTCACCCATTCAGTGTCCTGGCATTGGAGAAGGTGAAACTGGTAAACATTTTGGGGCACATTTAGTTACCCGTCCCGTTGACGCCGCCGATCCGGAATGTCCAACGAGGATTCAGAGCTGCCGCGATTCACTAAGATCGTGCTCCCCCAATATCCTGCATGTGTGGCTTCCCCCGATCAGGTCCCCGGAGTTCACCTTCTTCTTCCTGGTGCATGTAAATGCATTGTCCGTGTATAATGCGCTGTGCGGGGAGTCACTAAGATCGTGCGCCCGATATCCTGCATGTGTCGCTTCCCCGCTCAGGTCCCCGGAGTTCACCTTCTTCTACCTGGTGCATGTAAGTGCATTGTCCGTGTATAATGCGCTGTGCGGGGAGTCACTAAGATCCTGCGTCCGATATCCTGCATGTGTCGCTTCCCTGCTCAGGTCCCCGGAGTTCACCTTCTTCTTCCTGGTGCATGTAAGTGCATTGTCCGTGTATAATGCGCTGTGCGGGGAGTCACTAAGATCCTGCGCCTGATATCCTGCATGTGTCGCTTCCCTGCTCAGGTCCCCGGAGTTCACCTTCTTCTTCCTGGTGCATGTAAGTGCATTGTCCGTGTATAATGCGCTGTGCGGGGAGTCACTAAGATCCTGCGCCTGATATCCTGCATGTGTCACTTCCCCGCTCAGGTCCCCGGAGTTCACCTTCTTCTTCCTGGTGCATGTAAGTGCTTGATCTTGCGACACAATTTGGTTTATTAAATTCCGCGGTTTGTCCGACGTCCAGGCCCCCCCGATTTGTGTCACATGCAAGCCGGCGCTGATGCTCCACAATCCGATCGCGTGTGGCAAAAACCTGTGGCAAAGCGGAAAACCCGACGGAAATGCGTCCGCCCTACCCTTAGTAAATGTGTCCCAAAAAAATCCTCTATTAGAGGAGACAACCCATTTAAAGGGGGATTCTGAGACGCTGAACTATGACAAGGGGGCGGGGACATAAATACATATACATCACACCTAAGCGGCTTCCTATAGAGGAAAACTGTGGTCCTGTATGCAGATTAGGTCCCAGGTGTCCCATGGGCGCTCTCAAGCCCGACAAGTGCTCCAATCCCTGTGAATAAATCCATAGCGTCACGTATGGACCAGTGGCTTGGCATCCTGCAGTCCGTATGTTTATCACATGTTTATGGCTCTTGTAGGAAACCGTGAGACCTATAGTTTAGTTTATATGGTTCAAAAAAGACACATGTTCAGCCAAGGAAGGGAAGGAATTGGATGAGGAAGCCGTTATTAGGTCTAAAAAGGCATCTAGACCCTTCTTGAAGCTCTCTGCTGTCCCTGCTGTGACCAGCACCTGAGCTCTCTGCTGTCCCTGCTGTGACCAGCCCCTGAGCTCTCTGCTGTCCCTGCTGTGACCAGCGCCTGAGCTCTCTGCTGTCCCTGCTGTGACCAGCGCCTGAGCTCTCTGCTGTCCCTGCTGTGACCAGCGCCTGAGCTCTCTGCTGTCCCTGCTGTGACCAGCCCCTGAGCTCTCTGCTGTCCCTGCTGTGACCAGCGCCTGAGCTCTCTGCTGTCCCTGCTGTGACCAGCGCCTGAGCTCTCTGCTGTCCCTGCTGTGACCAGCGCCTGAGCCCTCTGCTGTCCCTGATGTGACCAGCGCCTGAGCTCTCTGCTGTCCCTGATGTGACCAGCGCCTGAGCTCTCTGCTGTCCCTGCTGTGACCTGAGCCTGAGCTCTCTGCTGTCCCTGCTGTGACCAGCGCCTGAGCTCTCTGCTGTCCCTGCTGTGACCAGCTCCTGAGCTCTCTGCTGTCCCTGCTGTGACCAGCGCCTGAGCTCTCTGCTGTCCCTGCTGTGACCAGCGCCTGAGCTCTCTGCTGTCCCTGCTGTGACCAGCGCCTGAGCTCTCTGCTGTGACCAGCGCCTGAGCTCTCTGCTGTCCCTGCTGTGACCAGCGCCTGAGCTCTCTGCTGTCCCTGCTGTGACCAGGGCCTGAGCTCTCTGCTGTCCCTGCTGTGACCAGCGCCTGAGCTCTCTGCTGTCCCTGCTGTGACCAGCGCCTGAGCTCTCTGCTGTCCCTGCTGTGACCAGCACCTGAGCTCTCTGCTGTCCCTGCTGTGACCAGCGCCTGAGCTCTCTGCTGTCCCTGCTGTGACCAGCGCCTGAGCTCTCTGCTGTCCCTGCTGTGACCAGCGCCTGAGCTCTCTGCTGTCCCTGCTGTGACCAGCGCCTGAGCTCTCTGCTGTCCCTGCTGTGACCAGCGCCTGAGCTCTCTGCTGTCCCTGCTGTGACCAGCCCCTGAGCTCTCTGCTGTCCCTGCTGTGACCAGCGCCTGAGCTCTCTGCTGTCCCTGCTGTGACCAGCGCCTGAGCTCTCTGCTGTCCCTGCTGTGACCAGCGCCTGAGCTCTCTGCTGTCCCTGCTGTGACCAGCCCCTGAGCTCTCTGCTGTCCCTGCTGTGACCAGCGCCTGAGCTCTCTGCTGTCCCTGCTGTGACCAGCTCCTGAGCTCTCTGCTGTCCCTGCTGTGACCAGCGCCTGAGCTCTCTGCTGTCCCTGCTGTGACCAGCGCCTGAGCTCTCTGCTGTCCCTGCTGTGACCAGCGCCTGAGCTCCCTGCTGTCCCTGCTGTGACCAGCGCCTGAGCTCTCTGCTGTCCCTGCTGTGACCAGCGCCTGAGCTCCCTGCTGTCCCTGCTGTGACCAGCGCCTGAGCTCTCTGCTGTCCCTGCTGTGACCAGCCCCTGAGCTCTCTGCTGTCCCTGCTGTGACCAGCACCTGAGCTCTCTGCTGTCCCTGCTGTGACCAGCACCTGAGCTAGGCTATTCCACTGACAGTTCTCTTAGTAAATAATCCCTGTCGCCTATAGGGATATCCTTTAGATTACGTAAAATCTATCCCAGGTCACAGCAGTGGCCCCTCTACATGACGGCGATGGGGACCGGTTGGATGGCTGCAGCATCAGATTCTCATCTTAGTCACTCGTTAATATGCAAATCTGTCTAATTATCTAGTTACTTAATGTCATTTAATTATACCCGGGGATCGGCTCGTCGTGTATTTCCTGTAAATTGCTTTTCTCGCTGGTTGTGCAATGCTCTGCAGATTTCTGCACTCTGGATCTTTGCACAGTTTGCTTTATTCGGTCACTTTCCTCGTCCCGCGATGATGTCATGACCCCGCGGCTGAGCCTCATCTATATTAAGGGGATTGAGAGCTTTTTCTCGTTTTGGCACTGACTGTGTCCTTTGTGCCTCCGTCTGGACATCCTCATTTTTGCAGCATGAACATCACATTATTGTCTTGCGTGGACTTTCCGGATGATATGCGCCATTCTTGTGATGTTACACGTGGGCCCATTGCTGTTCCCACTGGTTCTTGTAACTGGTGGCTCATTAATTCGGCTTTTGCGTTCAGTCTTGTAGGACTATTCATTACTACGAGGCTGCGGGGGCTTATTACGTTGTGTGTTGCCGTATTCATTGACTAGGAGAAGATTCCTTGTTTGTCGTCCGCAGAGGCTGATGGGTATTCTGGGACAATTACTTAATTATGTGCTAAGAAGACCCCAGAAATCATCCTGTAGTCCTGCTGATGATTTCACAACGGAGCCCATGGGGTTAGTAAGTGTCCGCTAGAAAATGTGTCATCAGAAGGTTTGACCCTTCACAACAAGAAGAAAGTATTGTCCCTGGAGAGATGTGTGACCATACCTATGTACCTTTGTGTATGTAGGACGGTGACATATGGATTAATATACCAGGAGTGCATCAGGGATTCGCCCTCACACTGCTGTGCTCTTAGCTCTCTGCAGTTACACACTCCACTGTTGGAGGCTCCTGGCTAAATATTACAGCAGTTACTCAGAGCATCAAAGAGGAACTTTGAAGCAGCTCACTGCACAGCACAGAGCACAGCAGTGTCGGCACACCCCACCCTACAGAAGCTTCTGGCTGTACATTCTGTGATGGACATATAAAATATTATGTGTTCTGTAGCACTAAACTACCACCCCCAATTTGCACCAAGATGGGGAACCTTTTATTCCAGGGACCTTCCGCGCTCACCCATCGCAGCGATAGTACGATGTAGATAATATGGAATTACTATTCATGTCATTGCCCATCATCTTGCTCTGGTGAGTTACATTGTGACTGTATCTCTGGATGTGACCCTTCCCCTCTCTTGCAGCAGTGACCCCACTTTTTTCATGGGGTTATCCTAATATTTGTGGGGGTGCTGCTATACGCAGGGTTTGCTCCATATGAGTAAGATTTTCTTTGTATTCTAACGTTTTCCTCTTGAACATCTGTTCCTCTGCAAATGTCTCCAGAAAACCTCTGTAATCCATTATATCATGTGACGAATAATGCAGAGTAACCCTTTATTGTTACCTTATTCCATATTCTGGCCCATGATATGGATGTAGGGATGATGCTCATTTTTGTAAAAAGTAACAACTATGGGGCAGATTTACTTACCCGGTCCGTTCGCGATCCAGCAGCGCGTTCTCTGCGGTGGATTCGGGTCCGGCTGGGATTCATTAAGGATTCCTCCGACGTCCACCAGGTGGCGCTGCTGCGCTGAAAAGCATCGGAATGCGCTCAAATTCACCGGCCTATCCTGGATGAAGGTAAGTGCAAGCTCCGCGACACTTTGGTTTTTTTTAAATGCGGCGGTTTCTCCGAATCCGTCGGGTTTTCGTTCGGCCACGCCCTCCCATTTCTGTCGCGTGCATACCAGCGCCGATGCGCCAAAATCCGATCGGGTGCGCCAAAAACCCGGTGCCATACAGGGGAAATCGGCGCAAATCGGAAATATTCGGGTAACACGTCGGTAAAACACGAATCGGACCCTTAGTAAATGACCCCCTATATGTCAGTAGTTGCACTGTGGCTCAGTGATTAGCACTTCTGCCTTGCAGCTCTGGGGTCCTGGGTTCTAGTACCATCCAGGTCTATATCTGCAAAGAGTTTGTATGTTCTCTCCGTGTTTGCGTCGGTTTCCTCTGGGTCCTCTGGGTTTCCTCCCACACTCCAAAACATACTGAGATTGTGAGCCCCATGTGGACAGGGAACGATCTGGCAAGCTTTGTGCAGCGCTGCGTAATCTGTAGGGGCTTTATAAATAAAGGAATTATTATTATTAGTTGTGACCTCTCCTCCAGCACTCTTCTTGGTTCTTCACGCTTCATTGCCCAGTAGGGGGCACCAGTGGACAGAAATCTCGGTTCTATCCTTAAAGGAAATCTATAAACTAAACATACTTTGAGAATGCTGTAGCTACACGGATGCAGAAACATATCTTGTTTAATTAGTGAGTTTAGTGGTTTTGTTGAAAAAAAACAATTATAAAATTCAGGAAAATGAGGCTCTGATGCTCCTGTGGCTGCCCCAGCGCTTCTCCCCACCCTAATTATGCACTTCTCCAGAGAATGAGGTAATCACTGTGCTGTGTCTGACAGGCAGAAGTAATCAATCGCTGCACCATCCCCCCAGCTGCTGTGTATGAGTCATCCAGCGCAGGTTGATTAGACCTGTCTGGACAGTTAAGGAAGCTCAATGTAACGTGTTTATGAACGGCAAGCAGCATGCAACTCAGCTTTCCCAAGGTCCTGAATATTATAATTGTTTTTTCAGCAAAACCACTCGGATCAGGGATTAAACAAGATATGTTTCTGCCACAGTGTAGCTACAG
Organism: Engystomops pustulosus; assembly: GCF_040894005.1. Lineage (NCBI taxonomy): Eukaryota > Metazoa > Chordata > Amphibia > Anura > Leptodactylidae > Engystomops > Engystomops pustulosus. The sequence goes on from NC_092421.1 coordinate 85,174,055, forward strand.
CATTCTCAAGGTATGTTTGGTTCATACTGCATCAAATCACATGATAGATTTCCTTTAAGAAATTATAAAGTATACATTTTGTTTGTCACCTTTTGCCTTTTTTAATCCCAGAATGTTGGAGGCGCCTCTGAAAAATACCTGCAGAAACTTGCAGACCATGACTCTTATCGACGCTTGGGCATAGCACGTATCTGACAAGTTGTATTGTGATGTCTGAAGCCATTGTTCTCCCCGGAGATAAGGGGCACCAGGCGTGCCTGGCAGCTGCCCATCTACCCTGTGACCCATTGTTATTGGAGTAGTCAGTAGTTTGTAAAGAAGCTAGAAAGAGGCGTCTGAGTATGTCTAAAGGGGGAGCACAGTATGACTTTTTATTTATAACAGCGCCACCACTGACTAGAGGTCATAGCTGGTATTACAACTCAGAACCATTTAATTCAAGAAAGCTGAGCTGCAATACTATGTACAACCCACGGACAAGCCCCTTAAGAAGAATAAGCTGGACCTTGCGTATGTGTGACGATTCCTCTGTGTTATATTCCAGGCTTGTCACATTGACTGTCAGTAATCCTGTTATCTGTGTAACTGCTGCTACTGTTCTGCTCTTATCAGCCCAAGTCTCTGCGATGTCTGACTTTATGGTCTGGCGCTTGACTTCCATCGGATCATCGCTGTAGGAAACCCAGAATGCATTGCAATGTATCATAAATGGAACTGTTTTGCAACTTTTTGGATGTTTTTTGCTAAAGTTTGCAACATATATTGCAACATTTTACACTTTTCGGAAAAGTGAGTGGGAAAGGCGGATGCAAACGTGGCAAAACAGTTAGATTTCAGCAGTGCCCTCCTCCTTAATAAATCTCCTCCTAAATGTATACATATATATATGAGAGAGATGTATACGGTATCTGGATTCTAGATTTCTGTATTCACACCTTTTATTTTCTGGTGCGTTTTTCTCCAAATAATTTTTTTCCCAGTAATCTGTGGTTTTGGAGAAAATTCAGTTGTATGTAAATTAGTTTTTTTTAGTACAATTGGGGGCGTGGCCACTTTTTCTAGTTTTTTTTTTTTCTTCCATTGGTACTTGGTGATTTCCCTTTGACCATAGATTGACTTCTTCTTTTGAAATAAGGTATATATATATATATATATATATATATATCTCACAGCCCCGCCCCCAGTGCATGGAGAAGCTCATTAGCATAAATAGAGAAATGGAATTTTCTTTTCATGGATAGAACAGGTTTGGGGCATAATGGGGTTGTCCAAACATTTTCAAGATGTTCTTATCCAGAGATGGGGGATCACAAGCTGAGTGGAGGGGGTCTCAAGTGATCACGAGTACAGGACCCCAGTGATCCCTAGAATGGGGATCCCGTTCTCACTAATGGGTGGATTGGGAGGACGAGCATGTGTCCTGCCGCTCTATTCAATTGTATGGGAGTAACGTAAATAGCTGAGCACAGCGCTCCAGTATCTCCGGCGCTCACGTAGACTGTGAATGAGAGTGCCAGAGATTTCCACTGCTCACGCACTATTGAATGGAGCAGGACACAAGCTCGACGATTAGTGAGAACAGCGCCCAATTCTCTGGATTATTGTGCGGTCCCAGCAATTGGACCCCAATCTTGTGGATAAGGGATAACTTGGAAAAGTTGGGACAACCCCTTGAATGTGTCCCAATAATTATTAAAAATTTCAGTAAATGAATGAATCGCAGTTCCTGAACTTATCATATGATCTTAACTTTCTAAGATACTAACAAAATGAAGATTCAGTGAGTGGTGAGCGGAGTTCTGCTTTGTCCAGACTCTGCGACTCCTGCGCTAAACTTCTGCTATAACGTTCACACTAATGAAAGGGAAGTGACCGGTCTATGGAGAGGAGGTCACATCTGGGGGTCACTGTGTGCGCTGTCCCTATCTGCACTACTTCTTGGCCTCTTTATTTCACCATGTGTAGGAATCTGTAGGACTTCAGATTGGTGGCCGAACCAGAACATAAAATTGATAGGTTGGGGGTCCGTGGGTCTGTACTAGCCCATAGAAGTTCATAGGTCACCAATGTGCATCAGCGCTCCACTGGCAGGCGGCTTGTGGTCAGACCCCCAGTGATACTGTGGATCATGTTTTACATTACCTTTATAGGACAATCCCTTTAAATGAGGAAAAATGGAGCCTGAATGATTGAGTTCTCTTAGATGCGGTCCGGTGGGCTTCCATTTGTATATCCGTTAATTAACTGAACACGAATGGAGGAAGAATATTTCCGATTTTTCAACCAATTCCCCCCCAAAACAAAAAGGACGAATGGTTTGAGGAGATATGGCTTCTTATTAATGGAGGGGCAAGATTTGTGGTCGTATCCAAGGGCAACCAAATATAAACCAGGACTGATAGAGACAGGTTGGAATTGTGTCTGGGAAATGCTGCATCTTTGTTAATAACAATGAGTTTGAGAATGTGATATTTTGTTATCCTGAGTTTATTTAAGGATCTTGTCTTTGTGGGAATATCCCTTTAAGGAGGTTAGTCTTATTGCCAAATTTAGTTTAATGTTGGCGTCTCTGGTGTCAATGCCAATGGTGGTCTAGTGGGGTGACACAGATACTAAAAGTTTGTGTCTATTGGTTTTTGCACCCCCTCTTTGGAAGTTGAATATTTTTGGGTTTCTACATTTATTCAGCGCAAACTTTGTGGACCTTAAAGGGGTTGGCCGAGATGTAATTTGATGGCTTTATGTCCATCTTCCGTTCACTTCTACGTGATTTGCTGACTTCTGCTGATCGCTGCCCCCCACCCCAATCATTTAGGAAAGGTCATCAATGTTAACTTTTGGAAAGCCCCTTTAATGCCCCTCGCCCAGCATGTGCCCAAGGACAAAGGGGTAATCACTACCTCTGCACTCACTGCAGCGATGCCCCCAATCACCCAGCTTTCCTGGATGATATGTCTCTTTGTGCAGCTATAGTTGGCATTCAGTAGATGCGTTGTGATCTGTGCCAACGAGGTCTGAAGTAATTGTTATTCTCTGCAAACCTGAAGATAAACGATGTGAGGGTCTGCGCCAAGGACAAGTTATGCCCGGCTCCTGGCAGTGCCCCCGGAGTATGGAGCAGACTGTAATAGATCTGATAGTAGGTAACTGGGCATCACATGTGCCAACACAAAAAAAGTGCCCACAATCCTGGGCCAACCCTGAGCATTGCACCCACCAGATGCTTCTAATGGGAGAATGAATCTAGCAGCATCAGCAATGGCACCGGGACTGGCAGCGCCACCCGCATCACATGGAGAGACAAACCTTTTAGCTTCCCTGGCATTCCTGCAGGACAATGGACATGCTGACCTATGATAACACTTACGCTACGTCCCTAATACAATGCCCTGTCCTGGTGGGCAGAGGGGATGACACATTACAGCACTTCACCAGCTGCTGCTAATTTAAAGGGACTCTCCCAGTTGTGTAGGACACGTTATAATCTTTCCAGATATCCCGTTCGTTTATCCTCATTTTAGAGAGAATGTTGAATAAGATTATTATGCAAATGAGCTTCCAAGTGCACTAGGGGCGGGGCTGTTCTCTCTGTTGCACCAGTCGAGCGTTACAGCGATGTCAGGATCAGTAGTACAATGACTATTAATAAGGTTCATAGAGTTGGGGTTGGTAAAGGTGGCTTAAGCTCCTCTTTAAGATCTCTGCTTGCTGAAGCTTTTGGCAGAGTTTTCATAACCTTTAACAATAATCAGTTCAGCATATCCAGCGTGGACCCTCAAGAATAAGCTGGTAATAATTATTATTGTATGTTCTGCTTGTGAGACCCCCCGGACCCCACCATTTGTTATCTGTAACAAGCCTAGGAGGGGGTATTACATTCCCTGCAGCGCCACCTCAGGACACATGAGTCATTACACATTGAGTTATGTGGGGGACTATGACATGCCGGGCTGACACTACAGGCCCTGGAGCTGCGGTGAAATCCCAAGACGTCTGCAGGAATTCCTGAGCATGTCCTGAGCTGCAGGAGAAGAGTCCATGACACGAGCCAAATGCACAAATACTCGGCCGGGTTTCCAGGGCCGAGCAGCTAACGCCCAATATGTTTCCTTTTCCCAGATGTCACTCGCAAATGTGGAAACACAACGAGGAGAGACGTATTCACAGAGGGATTCCAGGCAGACATCACTAATCCGACTAATCATTATATAAACCCATAGAGACCGGTCCTCTAAAATCAATTCAAAAGAAAAAGACTAAAAAAAATGGCAAAAATCTAATATAAATGCATCACTGTTTATTAATAAACAATTAAAAATGTGTGAATGGTTGCTATTAGTAGTCGTGGAGTAGAGGGATTTTCCACAACTTTTTTTGCAAATTTTTTTGTACAATTTTCTTTTTTTCCAAATTTATTTATCCATTATTTCTTATACTTAAAGGAAACCTACCATGTGATGTGATGCAGTATGAAGCAAACATACCCTGAGCCTGCTGTAGCTACACTGATGCAGGATCAGGGCCGGATTATAGGCGGGGCTCCCGGGGCTAGAGCCCCGGGGCCCCCACCATCTTGCCCCCCCCAGGGGGCCTCCACCAGATGGCACCCCCCGCGCCTCCCTTCCTGAGCCGACATCTCCCTGAACGCCCCCACGGCACAGGTCACAGCCTCCCCACACGCCCATCCGCTTGGATGGTCAAGCCTACCACACTGCGCCCGCCCTCCACCTATTCCCCTGCAAGGCCGAGTCACACGGCCCCCGGCGAAGTGGACCGCCTCCATGCCCGCCCACACCCCGCATGGCCGAGGCTCCAACCCCCTGCCCCAACAAGCAGCCCCGAAAAAGCACCCGCCCTCCGCAACTCCCCCCCTCTCCCCGCCAGAAAAAGCACCCGGCTGAACAACGCCCCCCTCCCCTCCAGGCCGAACAAGCAACCCCGCTCGTACTCCCGCCGCCCCCCGCCCGAAAAAGCTCCCGCCCTTCGCAACTCCCCGTCGGAAGATGCACCCACCCGAACACGGTCCCCCCCGCCCCCCTCCTCTCCCCCCTCCTCTCCCGCCAAACAAGCGACCCATCCCCCCGGCCGTACAAGCAACAGTCCGACCGTCGCCCCCCCCCCCCGCCCCGCGGGCCGAACAAGCACCCTCAAGACCCCCCATCCGCTCAAACACCCGCTTGACGCCACGGCTGGTCACCAGGAAATGTAAGTTTATGGTGTGTAAATATGTATTTAGTTGTGTATATATGTGTATATACAGTATATATATGTACATACAGTGTATATATGTACATACAGTGTATATATGTATATACAGTGTATATATGTATATACTGTGTATATATGTATATACTGTGTATATGTGAATATATGTATATACTGTGAATATATGTGTATATATGTATATACTGTGAATATATGTATGTATATACTGTGTATGTATGTATATACTGTGTGTGTATGTATGTATATACTGTGTGTGTATGTATGTATATACTGTGTATGTATGTATGTATATACTGTGTATGTATGTATGTATATACTGTGTATGTATGTATGTATATACTGTGTGTGTATGTATGTATGTATATACTGTGTGTGTATGTATGTATGTATATACTGTGTGTGTATGTATGTATGTATATACTGTGTGTATATGTATGTATGTATATACTGTGTGTGTATGTATGTATGTATATACTGTGTGTGTATGTATGTATGTATATACTGTGTGTGTATGTATGTATGTATATACTGTGTGTGTATGTATGTATGTATATACTGTGTGTTTATGTATGTATGTATATACTGTGTGTGTATGTATGTATGTATATACTGTGTGTGTATGTATGTATGTATGTATATACTGTGTGTGTATGTATGTATGTATATACTGTGTGTGTATGTATGTATGTATATACTGTGTGTGTATGTATGTATGTATATACTGTGTGTGTATGTATGTATATACTGTGTGTGTATGTATGTATGTATATACTGTGTGTGTATGTATGTATGTATATATGTATATACTGTATATATGCGCATCTACTGCGTATATACAGTGTATATACTGTGTGTGTAGATGCGCATCTACTGCGTATATACAGTGTATATACTGTGTGTGTAGATGCGCATCTACTGTGTATATACTGTGTGTGTAGATGCGCATCTACTGTGTATATACTGTGTATGTATACAGTGTGCTGTAGAGGAGGAGGAGGTGGCCCCTCCTTCCTCCATAGAAAACAGCGGCGCACGGCCGCACACTTGCAAAAAGATAGAGCATGCTCTATCTCTTTGCGGTGTACGGCGAGGTTCGGCACCGTACCGCTGCCGGCCAGCCATTGCCCTCTATGGGGACATATATGCAGCCGCATGCACGTCCTCCCAGACGTCCGTGTAAATTAGCCCTTAATATGTATATACTGTGTAGATACTGTGTATATGTATATACTGTGTATATGTGTGTATATGTATATACTGTGTATATGTGTGTATATGTATATACTGTGTATATGTGTATATATGTATATACTGTATATATGTATATACTGTGCATATGTGTATATATGTATATACTGTGTATATGTGTATATATGTATATACTGTGTATATATGTATATAATGTATATAATGTGTATATGTGTATATATGTATATACTGTGTATATATGTATATACTGTGTATATGTGTATATATGTATATACTGTGTATATGTGTATATATGTATATACTGTGTATATATGTATATACTGTGTATATATGTATATACTGTGTATATGTGTATATATGTATATACTGTGTATATGTGTATATATGTGTATATACTGTATTTATACGCGCATACATTTATATCAGCATATATGTGTGCACCTTTAAAGGAAACCTACCACTTAGAATGGCAGGGGTAAGCAGTAAGTACCGAGCACCAGCTCAGGGTGAGCTGGTGCCGGTACTTACTTTCGTTAGTGTTATTAACCGCTGTATCACGGTTTTAACACTGTTTAAACTTTAGAGCAGAAGAGGCTTCGGCGCTGCGTGCGCACATAGGAAATGCCGGAGACGTTGCGCGTGCACGGTCGCGCGCAGCGCCGCAGCCTCTTCTGCTCTAAAGTTTAAACAGTGTTAAAACCGTGATACAGCGGTTAATAACACTAACGAAAGTAAGTACCGGCACCAGCTCACCCTGAGCTGGTGCTCGGTACTTACTGCTTACCCCTGCCATTCTAAGTGGTAGGTTTCCTTTAAATATATATATATGTGTGTTTTTGTATATGCTGTGTATATAGTATATATGTATATGCTCTATACAGTGAATGTGTGTGTGTGGCTGTGCGGGCTGAGGTGTATGTTACATGGGACTGCATATCTGGTAGGGGTGAAGGTAGATATAAAGATGTGTTACTGGGGATGAGGCGGCTGTGTTACTGGGGATGAGGCGGCTGTGTTACTGGGGATGAGGCGGCTGTGTGTAGCTGTGTTACTGGGGATGAGGCGGCTGTATGTAGCTGTGTTACTGGGGGTGAGGCGGCTGTATGTAGCTATGTTACTGGCGGTGAGGCAGTTGTATGTAGCTGTGTTACTGGGGGAGAGGCGGCTGTATTACTGGGGGCGAGGTGGCTGTATGTAGCTGTATTACTGGGGGCGAGGTGGCTGTATGTAGCTGTATTACTGGGGGCGAGGCGGCTGTATGTAGCTGTATTACTGGGGGCGAGGCGGCTGTATGTAGCTGTGTTACTGGGGTGAGGCGGCTGTATGTAGCTGTGTTACTGGCGGTGAGGCAGTTGTATGTAGTTGTGTTACTGGGGGCGAGGCGGCTGTATGTAGCTGTGTTACTGGCGGTGAGGCGGCTGTATGTAGCTGTGTTCCTGGGGATGAGGCGGCTGTATGTAGCTGTGTTCCTGGGGATGAGGTGGCTGTATGTAGCTGTGTTACTGGGGTGAGGCGGCTGTATGTAGCTGTGTTACTGGCGGTGAGGCAGTTGTATGTAGTTGTGTTACTGGGGGCGAGGCGGCTGTATGTAGCTGTGTTACTGGCGGTGAGGCAGTTGTATGTAGTTGTGTTACTGGGGGCGAGGCGGCTGTATGTAGCTGTGTTACAGCTGGGATAGTGGAAAGTGAGCAGGAGGACGTGTATGCACGCTACAATCAGTGGGGGCCTCCACCAGATTTTGCGCCCAGGGGCCCCCACCAGCCTTAATCCGGCCCTGTGCAGGATCATATCTTGGTTCATCCCTGAGCGGAGTGGTTTTGCTGAAAAAACTATTATAACATTCAGGACCTTGGGAAAGCTGGGTCAGCATGGCTGTCTAGATCACGAAGCTTTAAATTACAAATGGAGGTTAGTCAAGCATGACTAGTCAACCTGAGCTGGATCACTCATACACAGCAGCTGGGGGATGGTGCAGCAATTGATTATTCTGTCTGGCAGGGAGAAGAGTGATTGCATCATATTTTCCTGCAGAGAAAAACTCACAAGCTAGGACAAGCCCTGAAGGAGCCATAGAAGCCACAGAGCTTCATTATCATAATGTTATATCTGTTTTATCAGCAAAACCACTCAGCACAGGGATTAACCAAGATATGATCCTGCATCAGTGTAGCTACAGCATTCTCAAGGTATGTTTGCTTTATAATGCATCAAATCACATGGTAGGTTTCCTTTAATGTGGCTTATGTCACATTATGATCATCAGAAATTGGCCTAATAATTGGCCTAATAAACCACTAGCAGTTTGTTGTCGAGCAGCTGAGCAGCTTCCAGATGATGTTTCTTTCGTGGCCTGGTGCGGTGGCATCATCCAGGAAGTCAAATTAGAAGTAGGATGTAAATTGGTTTTATGAAGTCAAGGAGGCGGAGAGTCTAACACTGAAGTCAACCTCTCCCTGCCTTAAAATGCCCCCTTGACTGTAAATGATGCGTCCAAGGACATCATTGATGAGATCTCCTTAAGTCTGGCCAATGTTGTCAATCACATGGGAGGAGGTGTTCAGAGGCAGGAGAGCTTGACTCTAATGTTAAACTCTCCGCCTCCCTGACTTTATACAAATAAATTTAATGTTGGGTTTTCTGGGTGATCCTACCAAGCTGGGTTATAAAATAAACATAACCAAGAAGCTGTTCAACTGCTTGACAACATAGTAGTAGTGGTTTATTAGGCCAATTTCTGATGACAGGTTCCCTTTAATTGTCCCAGAGATTGATACAATACCCTGTAGTCTTCTAAGACACAGATTTTATTTTAGTAAAAAGATCCTCCAAAGATTTTTTTTTTGGTTAGCCTTGGCAATGGCAAACACATTAACTCTAATTTTAAAAAAAATTGTAGAAAATGAATAAAACCAGATGGGACTTTAAAATTTTTTTTAAAAAAAATCAGTATTTCGGAGGACCGGAGGGGGTTATATACCAATACGAAGACGGTTAATGCAACGTTGGCTTAGACTGAATAAATTCAGACCCAAAACAATTCGTCAAAGCTTCGGCAGATCATATTTTGAATGATTCGCTCCTCTCCAGCATCTGCTGCTCTGTTGCCTGTATTTCTAGTGTTTTGCCTCTGCTAACCTGCCCTCATCTCTGCCTGATAATGTATCTGACTCCGCGCCACCCACCCGGACCCTGCAAGAGCTGCCAGCCCTGACCTCAGCCCTCCCCTACAATCAGCTGTCATTGAACATCGACCCTTCTCCAAGAGGTAGTGACCTGGTGGTTACTCTGCAACAAAGTCCAAATCCCTGTACATGGGTTAAAGAACACAGACAATTTGTGTTATCAGAATCCCAAGTTCGATTTGTCCATTGTTAAAGTGGCTCCGCACCCTGTGCATAACAGTTTAAAACAGAATTGGCAACTTGTTTTTACCTGTCAACCTCTGCATCCCCCCCCCCCCCCCAAACCATAAAAGTTCTTCCAAAGTTCCTGGAGTGGACATCAAAAATGTTAATCTGTCTTGTTAGTTAAAAATTATTACTACTACTATAATCTCTATTCTATAAGTACCCCCCCCTGTGTCATCATATCCCCATCATAGGAGGCAGGTAGTGCCCCCATGCTGTACACTCCATGCACGTATGCTGCATTTTCCATCCCTTAGCTGCAGTTATTGTCATTTCTCATTCCCTGTAGAAGGTTCTGTATGTATCCGGAGCGCTCAGACTCGGGGATCTAGTTTCTGGTTGCTTAGCAGGAGGCAGGTGACTTATCGCCTCTCACGTTGGCCCTTGGTGACCTGTAAATAATTCATTGACTCTGTTCATTGTGGATGATAAGTTCTACAAACTGTGCCCTGGATCTGTGTCAGGTTCCTGGTTATAGAGGATAATACTGAGCACTGTGATTGTGTACAGTCACCTATACATTGAGTTGTACACTCAGCGGCCACTTTATTAGGTACACCTGTCCAACTGCTCGTTAACACTTAATTTCTAATCAGCCAATCACATGGCGGCAACTCAGTGCATTTAGGCATGTAGACATGGTCAAGACAATCTCCTGCAGTTCTCCCGAGCATCAGTATGGGGAAGAAAGGTGATTTGTGGTCTGTGAACGTGGCATGGTTGTTGGTGCCAGAAGGGCTGGTCTGAGTATTTCAGAAACTGCTGATCTACTGGGATTTTCACGCACAACCATCTCTAGGGTTTACAGAGAATGGTCCGAAAAAGAAAAAACATCCAGTGAGCGGCAGTTCTGTGGGCGGAAATGCCTTGTTGATGCCAGAGGTCAGAGGAGAATGGGCAGACTGGTTCGAGCTGATAGAAAGGCAACAGTGACTCAAATCACCACCCGTTACAACCAAGGTAGGCAGAAGAGCATCTCTGAACGCACAGTATGTCCAACTTTGAGGCAGATGGGCTACAGCAGCAGAAGACCACACCGGGTGCCACTCCTTTCAGCTAAGAACAGGAAACTGAGGCTACAATTTGCACAAGCTCATCGAAATTGGACAGTAGAAGATTGGAAAAACGTTGCCTGGTCTGATGAGTCTCGATTTCTGCTGCGACATTCGGATGGTAGGGTCAGAATTTGGCGTCAACAACATGAAAGCATGGATCCATCCTGCCTTGTATCAGCGGCTCAGGCTGGTGGTGGTGGTGTCATGGATCCATCCTGCCTTGTATCAGCGGCTCAGGCTGGTGGTGCTGGTGTCATGGATCCATCCTGCCTTGTATCAGCGGCTCAGGCTGGTGGTGGTGTCATGGATCCATCCTGCCTTGTATCAGCGGCTCAGGCTGGTGGTGGTGGTGTCATGGATCCATCCTGCCTTGTATCAGCGGCTCAGGCTGGTGGTGGTGGTGTCATGGATCCATCCTGCCTTGTATCAGCGGGTCAGGCTGGTGGTGGTGGTGTCATGGATCCATCCTGCCTTGTATCAGCGGCTCAGGCTGGTGGTGGTGGTGTCATGGATCCATCCTGCCTTGTATCAGCGGGTCAGGCTGGTGGTGGTGGTGTCATGGATCCATCCTGCCTTGTATCAGCGGGTCAGGCTGGTGGTGGTGGTGTCATGGATCCATCCTGCCTTGTATCAGCGGGTCAGGCTGGTGGTGCTGGTGTCATGGATCCATCCTGCCTTGTATCAGCGGCTCAGGCTGGTGGTGGTGGTGTCATGGATCCATCCTGCCTTGTATCAGCGGCTCAGGCTGGTGGTGGTGGTGGTGTCATGGATCCATCCTGCCTTGTATCAGCGGGTCAGGCTGGTGGTGGTGGTGTCATGGATCCATCCTGCCTTGTATCAGCGGGTCAGGCTGGTGGTGGTGGTGGTGGTGTCATGGATCCATCCTGCCTTGTATCAGCGGCTCAGGCTGGTGGTGGTGGGGTCATGGATCCATCCTGCCTTGTATCAGCGGCTCAGGCTGGTGGTGCTGGTGTCATGGATCCATCCTGCCTTGTATCAGCGGGTCAGGCTGGTGGTGGTGGTGTCATGGATCCATCCTGCCTTGTATCAGCGGGTCAGGCTGGTGGTGCTGGTGGTGTCATGGATCCATCCTGCCTTGTATCAGCGGCTCAGGCTGGTGGTGGTGGTGTCATGGATCCATCCTGCCTTGTATCAGCGGGTCAGGCTGGTGGTGGTGGTGTCATGGATCCATCCTGCCTTGTATCAGCGGCTCAGGCTGGTGGTGGTGGTGTCATGGATCCATCCTGCCTTGTATCAGCGGGTCAGGCTGGTGGTGGTGGTGTCATGGATCCATCCTGCCTTGTATCAGCGGGTCAGGCTGGTGGTGGTGGTGTCATGGATCCATCCTGCCTTGTATCAGCGGGTCAGGCTGGTGGTGCTGGTGTCATGGATCCATCCTGCCTTGTATCAGCGGCTCAGGCTGGTGGTGGTGGTGTCATGGATCCATCCTGCCTTGTATCAGCGGCTCAGGCTGGTGGTGGTGGTGGTGTCATGGATCCATCCTGCCTTGTATCAGCGGGTCAGGCTGGTGGTGGTGGTGTCATGGATCCATCCTGCCTTGTATCAGCGGGTCAGGCTGGTGGTGGTGGTGGTGGTGTCATGGATCCATCCTGCCTTGTATCAGCGGCTCAGGCTGGTGGTGCTGGTGTCATGGATCCATCCTGCCTTGTATCAGCGGGTCAGGCTGGTGGTGGTGGTGTCATGGATCCATCCTGCCTTGTATCAGCGGGTCAGGCTGGTGGTGCTGGTGGTGTCATGGATCCATCCTGCCTTGTATCAGCGGCTCAGGCTGGTGGTGGTGGTGTCATGGATCCATCCTGCCTTGTATCAGCGGGTCAGGCTGGTGGTGGTGGTGTCATGGATCCATCCTGCCTTGTATCAGCGGCTCAGGCTGGTGGTGCTGGTGTCATGGATCCATCCTGCCTTGTATCAGCGGGTCAGGCTGGTGGTGGTGGTGTCATGGATCCATCCTGCCTTGTATCAGCGGGTCAGGCTGGTGGTGGTGGTGTCATGGTGTCTTTGGGCCCCTTGGTACAACGCCACAGCCTACCTGAGTATTGTTGCTGACCATGTCCATCCCTTTATGAGCACAATGTACCCTGTAACATCTGATGGCTACTTTCAGCAGGATAATGCGCCATGTCATAAAGCTGGAATCTCAGACTGGTTTCTTGAACATGACAATGAGGTCACTGGACACAAATGGCTCCACAGTCACCAGATCTCAATCCAATAGAGCATCTTTGGGATGTGGTGGAACGGGAGATTCGCATCATGGATGTGCAGCCGACAAATCTGCGGCAACTGTGTGATGCCATCATGTCAATATGGAGCAAAATCTCTGAGGAGCTTCCAGCACCTTGTTGTATCTCTGCCACGAAGAATTGAGGCAGTTCTGAAGGCAAAAGGGGGTCCAACCCGTTACTAGCATGGTGGACCTAATAAAGTGGCCGGTGAGTGTATTTTAGGCGGGTGCAGCAAAACTGCTTTCGACATTAGACATGGGTTATTTTTACAAAATTGATTGAACAAAAAAGAAATCTAATGCAAATCAATATTTGTTACTTTTAAAATGGCATCAATTATTCTAGATAGACCTGCACACAGTTTTTAAAGGATCTCTGCAGGGAGGTTGTTCCAGACATCTTGGAGAACTGTGGATGTCTAATCCTTCGGTTTCTTCATATAATCCCAGAGAGATTGGATGATGTCTGGATCAGGGTCAATGGACTCCTTGTTCCTTCCTTTGACTAAAGTTAACTCTTAAAGATATTGACCGGATGTTTGGGACCATCTTCCTGCTGAGGGATGCATTTAAACTTCTATTTTGAAAGCATTCTTACTTGGCAGCATTTTTTTTAACAATCCTATCTAAAACTTCTGCACAGTACTGTACATATATTCACATCCTGTTCATAATCCTTAAAGGGATTGTCCAGCTCAAAGCCAGAATTGCTGCTCTTTTAAATAAACTCATCTGCCTCCTTAGTTTAAAGGAAACCTACCATTTGATTTGATGCAGTATAAAGCAAACATACCCTGAGAATGCTGTAGCTACACTGATGCAGAAATATATCTTGGTTAATCCCTGAGCTGAGTGGTTTTGCTGATAAAACAGATATAACATTATGATAATGAAGCTCTGTCTCTGGCTGTTCTGGCAGCTTCTCATAGCAGGAGAGTTTCTCTCTGATTGCATCATCATCTCCTGCACTTCTCTTCCTGCCAGACAGAATAATCAATTGCTGCACCATCCCCCAGCTGCTGTGTATGAGTGATCCAGCTCAGGTTGATTAGTGCTTGACTAGTCATGCTTTACCTAGCAGCCATTTGTAATTCCAAGCTCCAGTGTAATGTGTAAGCCAGTCTGTCCCAGCTTTCCCAAGGTCCTGAATGGTATAATTGTTTTTTCAGCAAAACCATCAGTGTAGCTACAGCAGTCTCAAGGTATGTTTGCTTCATACTGCATCAAATCAAATGGTAGGTTTCCTACTGAGAATTAGTTTCTAGTTGTGACCACATTACACTGTCGCCGGTGTTGGGTTCGATGTTTGTTTGTGTTTGGGATGCGGAAAATGGATTTATATTCCAGAAGTGATGCGTTTGGGCGCGTGTCCTCACACTGCTGTGCTCTTAGCTCTCTGCATAGAGCTGCTCCTGAGCCCTTTCCCTCTGCTCTGAAACACTGCTTTAGTTTTATACTGGAAATCTGCTACAGAGCAGAGCAGGGAATCTTTGGCGCCGCTCAGTGCAGTGAGCTAAGGGCACAGCAGTGTGAGGACTCGTCTACAGTGCTACAATCATTATTTCTGTGATCTACCCATGGATATACATAGAGTTGAGTCCGGTAACTTCCACTACAGTGAGTCCTGGCCTGCAGCGGGGGATTACAGAGGTGACGCCCCAGGTTGTGTTCTTGCCGCAGCTGCTGCGCGGTTTATCTCTCTGGAATGTACTTGTGGTCAGAAGGATGAGGCCCACGGATGAGACCTGACATGAAACGCTCCTGCAAGTACTCAGTTGGATCTCACAAGATTCTGGTGCTGCCCCATCACCCCCAGGTCTTTTAGTAAAATGACATTAAATCATTTTTTTCAGATAAATACAAACCATTAAAGATTATGGATTTTTCCAAAATGTTGGAAAAACGTTGCATAGATTGATGTATAATGTCTGGCAGGATGTTATGTGGTCTTGTTAGTCCTCATACGGAAATTGTACAGGATAGGGCAGTGGTGGCACCCAGAGCCCTCCCTCTGACCTCCCTCCCTCACATGACCGGGGATATAACGAGCAGTGCACCTGTGTGACATCGCATGACCGGGGATATAACGAACGAGCCGTGCACCTTTGTGGCATCACATGACCGGGGATATAACGAGCCGTGCACCTGTGTGACATCACATGACCAGGGATATAACGAACGAGCCGTGCACCTTTGTGGCATCACATGACCGGGGATATAACGAGCCGTGCACCTGTGTGACATCACATGACCGGGGATATAACGAACGAGCCGTGCACCTTTGTGGCATCACATGACCGGGGATATAACGAGCCGTGCACCTGTGTAGCATCACGTGACCAGGGATAAAACGAGCCGTGCATCTGTGTGACATTACATGACCAGGGATATGAGACGTGCACCTATGGGACGTCACATGACCGGAGATATAAGGAGCTGTGCACCTGTGGGACATCGCAAGACCAGGAATATAACGAGCCGTGCACCTGTGTGACATTACATGTCCCATCTATATGAGCCGTGCACCTGTGTGACATTACATGTCCCATCGATATGAGCCGTGCACCTGTGTGACATTACATGTCCCATCGATATGAGCCGTGCACCTGACCATGAATCTGCTTTTATTCACAGGAAGTAAACAATGAAGTCTCCCATAGAATGACAGCAAGCAGAGCTCTAGAATACCGAGAGGAATTGATACAAAATGAATACTGGAAAACTGTGTAACTTTTCATTACTCAAACAGTATGAATTATTTGTCTGAAAGTGGACGACCCCTTTAAGCATCCAATGACATCACTTGCAGCCGGAACGTCTGATCTCTATGAAATTAGTTTTTGTACAGAAGTTCCTATTTTAGTATCTTCAGCCGTAAATAAAGACGCCTCTCGGATGCCGCGTCTCAGCTGGCGTTTCCCATTCTTGTGTTACTTATCCGGGAGGAGAAGGTCAGACGTGTATAAATATTTCACGGAGAACAGATGGAAGCTCCAGATCAGAAAAAAAAACCTGTAAACAGATGGAAGTTCTTTTTTTTTTTTATCCAGGAAGAATTTGTCATAAATTAGAATGTGTCTGACATTGTCCCTTCTATGGCGACCGCATTATACGGCGTCATCAGCTGCCCGGACCACCAGGGAGCCATCCAGCATCCCCCCACAAAGGAAACTATGGATCAGACAGGCTAGCGGTAATATAAATATACGAGCCACCGATCCGCCAATATGTCTGGGTCACGTAGCTGAACCGCAGGTCCCTCACATCTACACGTGCAATAATGTTCTTCCGCTAACATGGGATTTTGCAGGTTCTCATACGGGTCCGAGCAGCAGTAGGTTCTGCTGGGCTCATAACAAAACGCCAAACGGCCATTATTATTATTAGTTTTGCCCTGCCAAGAAGTTCTGGTAGACTATTATGTAGTCATCCTTTTTGGGGTGTCAACTTGCCGGATTGACAATATGTCTGGGTCGTGTGGCCAAATTCGAATGTGGACAGCATTTGTGGATAGAATTTGCCATAAATAAATGTGATTTGTGTTGGAAGGGCCTGTTCTTCAGACGGTTGACTACGTAATAAAGCTATACAGTGTACAGCTCCTATGCTGTATAGTGGCCATGTTGGGGTACTGCAGCTCAGTTTAGGCTGAATAGATCTGTTGGAACCAAGGATTTTAAAGTCTTGGAATTTTACTGTTCGGCCATCCATTGGTTTGATAGTTTGTCTATATTTAGGGTTGTCCCACAGCAGCAGAACCCACGAGGGCCTCCCAATGGTCAGATGGTCTTTAGAGAAGCACAAGGATCCTTCTACTAAACGTCTTCATCCGCTTGTTGGCCGCTCCAGTGTTTAGGTTGGAGCCATGATTTCTTCCATGGATTCTGGCTGGGATCCCTCTCCGGGGAGCGGCACCGCCCAGCTGTGATATTGTTACGATGACCCGGTCCTCGCCTCCCATCTGCGTCCTCTCTAAACATTCATTACAGTTCGATTTCTACCACACATGGCGGACAGAAGGTGCTGGCAGGGAAACGCGTTGGCCATCGTTTTACTTGGCAGGAGGCTCGGGTCAGAGTTGGGGGCTTAATGTTTTGGATCTTCTTGTAGTATCATAATGTCAGATCTGTAGTGCAGGGTCCGGGGGTTTTTAGTGATTTGGGCCAAGTGACTTTTTTGTGGCACAAGGATCAATGGCGCATCGCTCCTCCTTCTCCTGGTCTAGTTTCTTCTTTGGTTTCTTTGGTGGCATCATGTAGGCATCATGGGGGGGCTTTATTACACCTTCTCCTTCCAGAGGAGACTATAGCAGAAAACTCAGGTCAGACCGGGTCCAGGCTGGAGACTGCGTTCACACGTGGCGTTTACATTGCGCGATAACAGCTGAGAAGAGATTTGCCTAATTACATTGCTGTTAACATATTTTTGTCAACACAAATGTTAACAGCAATGTAATTTGGCAAATCTCTCCACGGCCGTTGTATTTAGAACACAAAGTAAACGCCACGTGTGAACACAGCCGGAGCCTCTTGGTAGATCTGGGTCGCCAGAGGGAATTTTAAAAATTCCCCCCAATGAGTCTGTTGGGCTGATGCATAACTAGCAACTCCCTTATAATTGGGAACATTGTGGCTCCTGGAAATTTGCATGTAAAGTGCAGTAGTGGCAGAGGCCGGTTGTGCAATGCCCTAATGTTATCCATAGGTGGAGACGCAATATATAATTACTCATTAATTAGCTAGAAGATTCCTAGAGAAATGGGTCCATTTTCTCCAAACTCGGGGTATAAATGATAGCTCTCTGGAGGTCCAACCACTGGGGACCCCGGTGATAGGGAGAAACTCTTTCCAAGTCTCTCTATGGAATGGGTTTGGATGCATTGATAACTGAGGGTCCTAGAAGTCAGACATTGAGCCATCTAAAACTTACCCCTATTCCGCTGATTGGTGGGGTCCAGAGGTTGGACCCTCTCCTCGGAATGGCAGATAAATGGTAAACATCTGCAGCTTTGTAACATACAGTGATTGACGATTCATTGCTGCATCTAAAACTTGTGCAGGACTCCCAGAGGTGGAGAATGATCCATAATATTAGTACAATGTATCGGAATTCTTTGTATTACTTTGTAGCACTTACAATCGTTATGTAACCCCTGTCATGTCCTCTCTTACCGGCTGGAGAGGAAAATGCCTCCTGACGGCCGCTCCGCCACCTATTTCCTTCCTGAAATTCAGCTGATCCGGCATCATCCAAGTGTCATGTATTCTCTGTATAAGAACAGGATTCTGTGTACACCGACAGTTCTACGTGGCGTCTTGTATGTAACCATGAGATGACATAATCCTGCAGAAGTTAAGACAACTTAAGGCGGTTCTTCATTTTACTGATCCATTAATAATCCAATAGATGCTTAATTGTTGGTTTCAGACCATAATGCACTGCAGCCCCCCCCCCCCCCCCCCCGGTAGATCTCCTGCCCCGATAAGAGACCTCTGCTTTCTTTCTCTCCTCTCTGTGAGGTCTGTGATGACCACAGATGGATGTCCTGGGAGATGCAGTCATTGCTGGGAGGGAGGGAATCACATGTTCAGGTTTTTTGGCGCAGGATTTTTCTTTAATTAAAAAATTATGGTTAATGGAAAGAAAGCTCATCCCCTCCTGCTGGATATACTTCTAGCCTGGGCACTGCCACAGAAGATATGTGATATATATGTGTGCACGCTGATGTAGCATTTTTGAGAAATAATTCTACATAACACTTTTTTTTTTTCCCCCAGAAGTCCAGTGACTTGTCTCATTTAGTTAGTGCCTTTCTTCCTGTTGAACCCCTCCCCTTGCTCTATAACATGCTGCCTGTAGATAGGACACTATGTATAATCTACTCAGCTCCTCCTGCTCTATAACATGCTACCTGCAGATAGGACACTATGTACGAATTGCTCAACTACTCCTGCTCTATAACATGCTGCCTGCAGATAGGACACCATATGCAATCTGCTCAACTCCTTCTGCTCTATAACATGCTGCTTGCAGATAGGACACTATGTACAATCTGCTCAGCTCCTCCTGTTCTATAATATGCTGCCTGCAGACAGGACACTATGTACAATCTGCTCAGCTCCTCCTGCTCAATAACATGCTGCCTGCAGATAGGACACTATGTACCATCTGCTCAGCTCCTCCTGTTCTATAATATGCTGCCTGCAGACAGGACAGTATGTACAATCTGCTCAGCTCCTCCTGCTCAATAACATGCTGCCTGCAGATAGGGCACTATGTACAATCTGCTCAGCTCCTCCTGCTCTATAACATGCTGCCTGCAGATAGGGCACTATGTACAATCTGCTCAGCTCCTCCTGCTCTATAACATGCTGCCTGCAGATAGGGCACTATGTACAATCTGCTCAGCTCCTCCTGCTCAATAACATGCTGCCTGCAGACAGGACAATGGGGCAGATTTACTTACCCGGAACATTCGCGATCCCGCAGCGCGTTCTCCGACGAGGATTCGGAGCTTGCGGGGATTCACTAAGGTTGTGCGCCCGATATCCACAAGGTGTTGCTGCTGCGCTGAGGTCCGCCGGAGTTCACCATCCCCTACCTGGTGCATGTAAGTGCGTTTTTTTTTAAATTCCGCAGTTTTTCTGAATCTGTTTTCGACAGCTATGTCCGTTTTTTTCGTTGCATGCAAGCCGGCACCGATGCGACACAATCCGATCGGGTGCGCCAAAAACCCGGGCAATTCGGCGCAATATGGTAACATTCGGAAAACTCGGCGGAAAAACGTGATTCGGACCCTTAGTAAATGTGCCCCACTGTGTACAATCTGCTTGTGTCCTTCTGCTCTATAACATGCTGCCTACAGATAGGGCATTGTACAATTTTCTCAGCTCCTCCTGCTCTGTGACAAGCTACCTGCAGATAGGACATTATGTATAATCTGCTCAGATCCTCCTGCTCTATAACATGCTGCCTGCAGATAGGATACTATGTACAATCTGCTCAGCTCCTCCTGCTCTATAACATGCTGCCTGCAGATAAGACACTATGTACAATCTGCTCAGCTCCTCCTGCTCTATAACATGCTGCCTGCAGATAGGACACTATGTACCATCTGCTCAGCTCCTCCTGCTCTATAACATGCTGCCTGCAGATAGGACACTATGTACAATCTGCTCAGCTCCTCCTGCTCTATAACATGCTGCCTGCAGATAGGACACTATGTACAATCTGCTCAGCTCCTCCTGGTCTATAACATGCTGCCTGCAGATAGGACACTATGTACCATCTGCTCAGCTCCTCCTGCTCTATAACATGCTGCCTGCACATAGGACACTATGTACAATCTGCTCAGCTCCTCCTGCTCTATAACATGCTGCCTGCACATAGGACACTATGTACAATCTGCTCAGCTCCTCCTGCTCTATAACATGCTGCCTGCACATAGGACACTATGTACAATCTGCTCAGCTCCTCCTGCTCTATAACATGCTGCCTGCAGATAGGACACTATGTACAATCTGCACAGCTCCTCCTGCTCTATAACATGCTGCCTGCACATAGGACACTATGTACAATCTGCTCAGCTCCTCCTGCTCTATAACATGTTGCCTGCAGATAGGACACTATGTACAATCTGCACAGCTCCTCCTGCTCTATAACATGCTGCCTGCACATAGGACACTATGTACAATCTGCTCAGCTCCTCCTGCTCTATAACATGTTGCCTGCAGATAGGACACTATGTACAATCTACTCAGCTCCTCCTGCTCTATAACATGTTGCCTGCAGATAGGACACTATGTACAATCTGCTCAGCTCCTCCTGCTCTATAACATGCTGCCTGCAGATAGGACACTACATACAATCTGCTCAGCTCCTCCTGCTCTATAATATGCTGCCTGCAGATAGAACACTATGTACAATCTGCTCAGCTTCTCCTGCTCTATAACATGCTGCCTGCAGATAGGACACTATGTACAATATGCCCAGCTCCTCCTGCTCTATAACATGCTGCCTGTAGATAGGACACTATGTACAATCTGCTCAGCTCCTCCTGCTCTATAACAGGCTGTTTGCAGATAGGACAGTATGTACAATGTGCTCTGCCCCTCCTGCTCTATAATATGCTGCCTACAGACAGGACACTATGTACAATCTGCTCAGCTCCTCCTGCTCAATAACATGCTGCCTGCAGACAGGACAATGGGGCAGATTTACTTACCCGGTCCATTCGCGATCCCGCAGCGCGTTCTCCGACGAGGATTCGGAGCTTGCGGGGATTCACTAAGGTCGTGCGCCCGATATCCACAAGGTGTTGCTGCTGCGCTGAGGTCCGCCGGAGTTCACCATCCCCTACCTGGTGCATGTAAGTGCGTTTTTTTTTAAATTCCGCAGTTTTTCTGAATCTGTTTTCGACAGCTATGTCCGTTTTTTTCGTTGCATGCAAGCCGGCACCGATGCGACACAATCCGATCGGGTGCGCCAAAAACCCGGGCAATTCGGCGCAATATGGTAACATTCGGAAAACTCGGCGGAAAAACGTGATTCGGACCCTTAGTAAATGTGCCCCACTGTGTACAATCTGCTTGTGTCCTTCTGCTCTATAACATGCTGCCTACAGATAGGGCATTGTACAATTTTCTCAGCTCCTCCTGCTCTGTGACAAGCTACCTGCAGATAGGACATTATGTATAATCTGCTCAGATCCTCCTGCTCTATAACATGCTGCCTGCAGATAGGATACTATGTACAATCTGCTCAGCTCCTCCTGCTCTATAACATGCTGCCTGCAGATAGGGCACTATGTACAATCTGCTCAGCTCCTCCTGCTCAATAACATGCTGCCTGCACATAGGACACTATGTACAATCTGCTCAGCTCCTCCTGCTCTATAACATGCTGCCTGCACATAGGACACTATGTACAATCTGCTCAGCTCCTCCTGCTCTATAACATGCTGCCTGCACATAGGACACTATGTACAATCTGCTCAGCTCCTCCTGCTCTATAACATGCTGCCTGCAGATAGGACACTATGTACAATCTGCACAGCTCCTCCTGCTCTATAACATGCTGCCTGCACATAGGACACTATGTACAATCTGCTCAGCTCCTCCTGCTCTATAACATGTTGCCTGCAGATAGGACACTATGTACAATCTGCACAGCTCCTCCTGCTCTATAACATGCTGCCTGCACATAGGACACTATGTACAATCTGCTCAGCTCCTCCTGCTCTATAACATGTTGCCTGCAGATAGGACACTATGTACAATCTACTCAGCTCCTCCTGCTCTATAACATGTTGCCTGCAGATAGGACACTATGTACAATCTGCTCAGCTCCTCCTGCTCTATAACATGCTGCCTGCAGATAGGACACTACATACAATCTGCTCAGCTCCTCCTGCTCTATAATATGCTGCCTGCAGATAGAACACTATGTACAATCTGCTCAGCTTCTCCTGCTCTATAACATGCTGCCTGCAGATAGGACACTATGTACAATATGCCCAGCTCCTCCTGCTCTATAACATGCTGCCTGTAGATAGGACACTATGTACAATCTGCTCAGCTCCTCCTGCTCTATAACAGGCTGTTTGCAGATAGGACAGTATGTACAATGTGCTCTGCCCCTCCTGCTCTATAATATGCTGCCTACAGACAGGACACTATGTACAATCTGCTCAGCTCCTCCTGCTCAATAACATGCTGCCTGCAGACAGGACAATGGGGCAGATTTACTTACCCGGTCCATTCGCGATCCCGCAGCGCGTTCTCCGACGAGGATTCGGAGCTTGCGGGGATTCACTAAGGTCGTGCGCCCGATATCCACAAGGTGTTGCTGCTGCGCTGAGGTCCGCCGGAGTTCACCATCCCCTACCTGGTGCATGTAAGTGCGTTTTTTTTTAAATTCCGCAGTTTTTCTGAATCTGTTTTCGACAGCTATGTCCGTTTTTTTCGTTGCATGCAAGCCGGCACCGATGCGACACAATCCGATCGGGTGCGCCAAAAACCCGGGCAATTCGGCGCAATATGGTAACATTCGGAAAACTCGGCGGAAAAACGTGATTCGGACCCTTAGTAAATGTGCCCCACTGTGTACAATCTGCTTGTGTCCTTCTGCTCTATAACATGCTGCCTACAGATAGGGCATTGTACAATTTTCTCAGCTCCTCCTGCTCTGTGACAAGCTACCTGCAGATAGGACATTATGTATAATCTGCTCAGATCCTCCTGCTCTATAACATGCTGCCTGCAGATAGGATACTATGTACAATCTGCTCAGCTCCTCCTGCTCTATAACATGCTGCCTGCAGATAAGACACTATGTACAATCTGCTCAGCTCCTCCTGCTCTATAACATGCTGCCTGCAGATAGGACACTATGTACCATCTGCTCAGCTCCTCCTGCTCTATAACATGCTGCCTGCAGATAGGACACTATGTACAATCTGCTCAGCTCCTCCTGCTCTATAACATGCTGCCTGCAGATAGGACACTATGTACAATCTGCTCAGCTCCTCCTGGTCTATAACATGCTGCCTGCAGATAGGACACTATGTACCATCTGCTCAGCTCCTCCTGCTCTATAACATGCTGCCTGCACATAGGACACTATGTACAATCTGCTCAGCTCCTCCTGCTCTATAACATGCTGCCTGCACATAGGACACTATGTACAATCTGCTCAGCTCCTCCTGCTCTATAACATGCTGCCTGCAGTTAGGACACTATGTACAATCTGCACAGCTCCTCCTGCTCTATAACATGCTGCCTGCACATAGGACACTATGTACAATCTGCTCAGCTCCTCCTGCTCTATAACATGTTGCCTGCAGATAGGACACTATGTACAATCTGCTCAGCTCCTCCTGCTCTATAACATGCTGCCTGCAGATAGGACACTATGTACAATATGCCCAGCTCCTCCTGCTCTATAACATGCTGCCTGTAGATAGGACACTATGTACAATCTGCTCAGCTCCTCCTGCTCTATAACATGCTGCCTGCACATAGGACACTATGTACAATCTGCTCAGCTCCTCCTGCTCTATAACATGCTGCCTGCAGATAGGACACTATGTACAATCTGCACAGCTCCTCCTGCTCTATAACATGCTGCCTGCACATAGGACACTATGTACAATCTGCTCAGCTCCTCCTGCTCTATAACGTGCTGCCTGCAGATAGGACACTATGTACAATGTGCTCAGCTCCTCCTGCTCTATAACATGCTGCCTGCAGATAGGACACTATGTACAATCTGCTCAGCTCCTCCTGCTCTATAACATGTTGCCTGCAGATAGGACACTATGTATAATCTGCTCAGCTCCTCCTGCTCTATAACATGCTGCCTGCAGATAGGACACTGTGTACAATCTGCTCAGATCCTCCTGCTCTATAACATGCTGCCTGTAGATTGGGCTGCACATAGAACAGAACCTCTTTTGTTTCATACTTTTTTGTTTTGACCTTTCATCACATTTTCTGCATCTTCTAATTGTATATAATGTCTGTATATGAATGATTTGTATTTTCCTCTGCAGGGATGGAGGTCGGCTCGGTGGTACGTGCAATGTTTGATTTTTGCCCCAGTGTGTCGGAGGAGCTGACACTCTTTGCTGGCGATGTCATTGAAATTCTTAGTGTGATAGATGAATTTTGGCTTCTGGGGAGTAAAGAAGGAATCACAGGTAAAGTCTGAATTATTGTTCTGTTTTTATATTTATTGTTTTTTCATAGGTTTATTCCCAAACTTATCAAAAAGGGCTAAATGTAATTGTTACCCCCCCCCCCCCCCCCAAATAATGAATCGAGACTCCCTATAATACATGATGGGGCTCATTTACTTACCCGGTCCGAGGAGTTCACCGAAAGTGCATTGTCCGTGTATAATGCGCTGTGTGGGGAGTCACTAAGATCGTACGCCCGATATCCTGCATGTGTCGCTTCCCCGCTCAGGTCCCCGGAGTTCACCTTCTTCTTCCTGGTGCATGTAATTGCATTGTCCGTGTATAATGCGCTGTGCGGGGAGTCACTAAGATCCTGCACCCGATATCCTGCATGTGTCGCTTCCCCGCTCAGGTTCCCGGAGTTCACCTTCTTCTTCCTGGTGCATGTAAGTGCATTGTCCGTGTATAATGCGCTGTGCGGGGAGTCACTAAGATCGTACGCCCGATATCCTGCATGTGTCGCTTCCCCGCTCAGGTCCCCGGAGTTCACCTTCTTCTTCCTGGTGCATGTAATTGCATTGTCCGTGTATAATGCGCTGTGCGGGGAGTCACTAAGATCATGCGCACGATATCCTGCATGTGTCGCTTCCCCACTCAGGTCCCCGGAGTTCACCTTCTTCTTCCTGGTGCATGTAATTGCATTGTCCGTGTATAATGCGCTGTGCGGGGAGTCACTAAGATCGTGCATCTGATATCCTGCATGTGTCGCTTCCCCGCTCAGGTCCCCGGAGTTCACCTTCTTCTTCCTGGTGCATGTAAGTGCATTGTCCGTGTATAATGCGCTGTGCGGGGAGTCACTAAGATCGTGCGCCTGATATCCTGCATGTGTCGCTTCCCCGCTCAGGTCCCCGGAGTTCACCTTCTTCTTCCTGGTGCATGTAAGTGCATTGTCCGTGTATAATGCTCTGTGCGGGGAGTCACTAAGATCGTGCGCCTGATATCCTGCATGTGTCGCTTCCCCGCTCAGGTCCCCGGAGTTCACCTTCTTCTTCCTGGTGCATGTAAGTGCATTGTCCGTGTATAATGCGCTGTACGGGGAGTCACTAAGATCGTGCCCCGATATCCTGCATATGTCGCTTCCCCGCTCAGGTCCCCGGAGTTCACATTCTTCTTCCTGGTGCATGTAAGTTCATTGTCCGTGTATAATGCGCTGTGCGGGGAGTCACTAAGATCGTGCACCCGATATCCTGCATGTGTCACTTCCCCGCTCAGGTCCCCGGAGTTCACCTTCTTCTTCCTGGTGCATGTAAGTGCATTGTCCGTGTATAATGCGCTGTGCGGGGAGTCACTAAGATCCTGCCCCCGATATCCTGCATGTGTCGCTTCCCCGCTCAGGTCCCCGGAGTTCACCTTCTTCTTCCTGGTGCATGTAAGTGCATTGTCCGTGTATAATGCGCTGTGCGGGGAGTCACTAAGATCCTGCCCCCGATATCCTGCATGTGTCGCTTCCCCGCTCAGGTCCCTGGAGTTCACCTTCCTCTTCCTGGTACATGTAAGTGCATTGTCCGTGTATAATGCGCTGTGCGGGGAGTCACTAAGATCCTGCGCCCGATATCCTGAATGTGTTGCCTCCCCGCTCAGGTCCCCGGAGTTCACCATCTTCTTCCTGCTGCATGTAAGTGCATTGTCCGTGTATAATGCGCTGTGCGGGGAGTCACTAAGATCGTGCGCCTGATATCCTGCATGTGTCGCTTCCCCGCTCAGGTCCCCGGAGTTCACCTTCTTCTTCCTGGTGGATGTAAGTGCATTGTCCGTGTATAATGCGCTGTGCGGGGAGTCACTAAGATCGTGCGCCTGATATCCTGCATGTGTCGCTTCCCCGCTCAGGTCCCCGGAGTTCACCTTCTTCTTCCTGGTGGATGTAAGTGCATTGTCTTGCGACACAATTGTAATCTTAAATCCCGCGCTCAGTCCGAATCAGTCAGATCGTCCAATTGCACACCCCCCCCAATTTCTGTTGCATGAAAGCTGCACAGCTGCGCCAAAAACCGATCGCGTGCGACACTACGAACGCAGACACCTATTATACCTGTCACAGCCGTGCTATCCCCGAAAACAGCGGAAAATCCAACGAAAGAGTGATACGCGACCCATAGTAAATAAGCCCCGATGTATTTTGTCCCCTAGTAAATTGACCCACCACCAAAAAGTGTTTTAAAGTTGCTGGAATAATCGATTATTTTAGTTAATCTGAGTTTGGGGCTCGGGCTGTTCTGTAATAACTAGTGGGTCATAGCACTAAGGGATTCCCATACACTGATCGGACCTGGTACTGAAGCTACACAGGATAATGTTACTGTAAAAATATAGATTCCCTCTCTCCTCCACCCAACCCAGATCCCCGTCATCACCTCTTATAACCAACTACTGATAAAATGTATCATTACAAAAGTAATATGTCCCAGCCCTGTGTACTGAGAGGGACCAAAAGGGGGACATGGGGAGGTGAGGAACACTAAAGAGGGGGCAATTAGACATTGATAGTGCTGTATACAGAAATAATTACTCTGATATCCAAAAATCCCAAAGCCTTTATTAAACAAATCATCAAAGTGAAACAACTTGTGGTCTGAGCTCCTGCAAATTGTCCAAAATCTGTCCAAGCAGTACCACTCACAACCAGCAGGTGCTGCTCCAAGACTTGTCATTTCTTTACTCATTTCACACTGATCCTTCCTTCCCTCCATTAAAAAAAGTAAAGAACAAAGGTTTAACGTATCACTTAAAAATTCAATTAACATGGATTCCATTAATCTGAATTTTATGTCATCCGTTATGTTCAGTTTAGACAGGGATGAGAAATGACGGAGATAACGGATCCATGACAAAACGGATGACATAAAATTGACATTGATGTAAATGGGATTTTTACCATTAAACCTCAATTCTTCATTTTTTTTAAGGACCGGTTGCGTGGACTGAGCCTCCCTTCCTATACTAAACATGTGTCTAGATATTCAGGGCCGTGACTGATTTTTGGTTTTTATACCGCAGAATATGAGTCATGTGACTTTTTGTTATATTTTCCATATTATAAATGTTCATTTTTAAGATCTCTGCTAAATATATGTCACTGCTACAATTCTACCTGCTCCGGGCGGATACAGTGCACACACATCCACACAAAATACAGAATGCAATGCACAATGTACCTACCTCTATAAAGTGCTCGTAATATTCCTGCACTAACTCATGGGGGTCTCGGCTCATGGATGTGCGCCCCCCCCCCCCCAGCAGGGGATACCACCCCACAGGCTACCTACCTGCACTAATTCATGGGGGTCTCAGCTCATGGATGTGCAGCCCCCCCAGCAGGGGATACCACCCACAGGCCACCTACCTGCAATAATTCATGAAGGTCTCAACTCATGGATGTGCGGCCCCTCCAGCAGGGGATACCACCCACAGGCTACCTACCTGCACTAATTCATGGGGGTCTCAGCTCATGGATGTGCAGCCCCTCCAGCAGGGGATACCACCCACAGGCTACCTACCTGCACTAATTCATGGGGGTCTCAGCTCATGGCTGTGTGGCCCCTCCAGCAGGGATACACCCCACAGGCCACCTACCTGCACTAATTCATGGGGGTCTCAGCTCATGGATGTGCGGCCCCTCCAGCAGGGATACACCCCACGGGCGACCTACCTGCACTAATTCATGAAGGTCTCAACTCGTGGATGTGCGGCCCCTCCAGCAGGGATAAACCCCACGGGCGACCTACCTGCACTAATTCATGAAGGTCTCAACTCGTGGATGTGCGGCCCCTCCAGCAGGGGATACCACCCACAGGCTACCTACCTGCAGTAATTCATGGGGGTCTCAGCTCATGGATGTGCGGCCCCTCCAGCAGGGATACACCCCACAGGCTACCTACCTGCACTAATTCATGGGGGTCTCAGCTCATGGATGTGCGGCCCCTCCAGCAGGGATACACCCCACAGGCTACCTACCTGCACTAATTCATGAAGGTCTCAACTCGTGGATGTGCGGCCCCTCCAGCAGGAATACACCCCACAGGCTACCTACCTGCACTAATTCATGGGGGTCTCAGCTCATGGATGTGCAGCCCCTCCAGCAGGGGATACCACCCACAGGCCACCTACCTGCACTAATTCATGAAGGTCTCAGCTCATGGATGTGCGGCCCCTCCAGCAGGGGATACCACCCACAGGCCACCTACCTGCACTAATTCATGGGGGTCTCAGCTCATGGATGTGCGCCCCCCCCCCCCCCAGCAGGGGATACCACCCCACAGGCTACCTACCTGCACTAATTCATGAAGGTCTCAGCTCATGGATGTGCGGCCCCTCCAGCAGGTGATACCACCCACAGGCTACCTACCTGCACTAATTCATGAAGGTCTCAACTCATGGATGTGCGGCCCCTCCAGCAGGGGATACCACCCACAGGCTACCTACCTGCAGTAATTCATGGGGGTCTCAGCTCATGGATGTGCGGCCCCTCCAGCAGGGGATACCACCCACAGGCTACCTACCTGCAGTAATTCATGGGGGTCTCAGCTCATGGATGTGCAGCCCCTCCAGCAGGGGATACCACCCACAGGCTACCTACCTGCACTAATTCATGGGGGTCTCAGCTCATGGATGTGCGGCCCCTCCAGCAGGGGATACCACCCACAGGCTACCTACCTGCACTAATTCATGGGGGTCTCAGCTCATGGATGTGCAGCCCCTCCAGCAGGGGATACCACCCACAGGCTACCTACCTGCACTAATTCATGGGGGTCTCAGCTCATGGCTGTGTGGCCCCTCCAGCAGGGATACACCCCACAGGCCACCTACCTGCACTAATTCATGGGGGTCTCAGCTCATGGATGTGCGGCCCCTCCAGCAGGGATACACCCCACGGGCGACCTACCTGCACTAATTCATGAAGGTCTCAACTCGTGGATGTGCGGCCCCTCCAGCAGGGATAAACCCCACGGGCGACCTACCTGCACTAATTCATGAAGGTCTCAACTCGTGGATGTGCGGCCCCTCCAGCAGGGGATACCACCCACAGGCTACCTACCTGCAGTAATTCATGGGGGTCTCAGCTCATGGATGTGCGGCCCCTCCAGCAGGGATACACCCCACAGGCTACCTACCTGCACTAATTCATGGGGGTCTCAGCTCATGGATGTGCGGCCCCTCCAGCAGGGATACACCCCACAGGCTACCTACCTGCACTAATTCATGAAGGTCTCAACTCGTGGATGTGCGGCCCCTCCAGCAGGAATACACCCCACAGGCTACCTACCTGCACTAATTCATGGGGGTCTCAGCTCATGGATGTGCAGCCCCTCCAGCAGGGGATACCACCCACAGGCCACCTACCTGCACTAATTCATGAAGGTCTCAGCTCATGGATGTGCGGCCCCTCCAGCAGGGGATACCACCCACAGGCCACCTACCTGCACTAATTCATGGGGGTCTCAGCTCATGGATGTGCGCCCCCCCCCCCCCCAGCAGGGGATACCACCCCACAGGCTACCTACCTGCACTAATTCATGAAGGTCTCAGCTCATGGATGTGCGGCCCCTCCAGCAGGTGATACCACCCACAGGCTACCTACCTGCACTAATTCATGAAGGTCTCAACTCATGGATGTGCGGCCCCTCCAGCAGGGGATACCACCCACAGGCTACCTACCTGCAGTAATTCATGGGGGTCTCAGCTCATGGATGTGCGGCCCCTCCAGCAGGGGATACCACCCACAGGCTACCTACCTGCAGTAATTCATGGGGGTCTCAGCTCATGGATGTGCAGCCCCTCCAGCAGGGGATACCACCCACAGGCTACCTACCTGCACTAATTCATGGGGGTCTCAGCTCATGGATGTGCGGCCCCTCCAGCAGGGGATACCACCCACAGGCTACCTACCTGCAGTAATTCATGGGGGTCTCAGCTCATGGATGTGCAGCCCCTCCAGCAGGGATACACCCCACGGGCGACCTACCTGCACTAATTCATGAAGGTCTCAACTCGTGGATGTGCGGCCCCTCCAGCAGGGGATACCACCCACAGGCTACCTACCTGCACTAATTCATGGGGGTCTCAGCTCATGGATGTGCGGTCCCTCCACCAGTGATACACCCCATGGGCGACCTACCTGCAGTAATTCATGGGGGTCTCAGCTCATGGATGTGCGGCCCCTCCAGCAGGGAATACCACCCACAGGCCACCTACCTGCAATAATTCATGGGGGTCTCAGCTCATGGATGTGCAGCCCCTCCACCAGGGATACACCCCACGGGCTACCTACCTGCAGTAATTCATGGGGGTCTCAGCTCATGGATGTGCGGCCCCTCCAGCAGGGGATACCACCCACAGGCTACCTACCTGCAGTGATTCATGGGGGTCTCAGCTCATGGATGTGCGGCCCCTCCAGCAGGGAATACCACCCACAGGCTACCTACCTGCAATAACTCATGAAGGTCTCAGCTCATGGATGTGCGGCCCCTCCAGCAGGTGATACCATACCACAGGTGACCTACCTGCAGTAATTCATGGGGGTCTCAGCTCATGGATGTGCTGCCCCCCTGCAGGGGATACCACCCCATAGGCGACCTACCTGCAGTAATTCATGGGCCCCTCCAGCAGGTGATACCATACCACAGGTGACCTACCTGCAGTAATTCATGGAGGTCTTAGCTCATGGATGTGCTGCCCCCCTGCCGGAGCTACCACCCTACAGGCTACCTACCTGCACTAATTCATACTTTTATGTTTTATGTGTTTCCGACATCTTTGTGAATCTGTAGCTTCTGTTTGTGTTTCTAGGGCAGTTTCCTGTAAGTTTTGTGGAATCTCTGACCGTCCCAACTATGAAACATGGAGAGAAGATGTACGTCAGTGTTAGTGACTTCACATCTCATGAGCCAGGAGCTCTCTGCCTCCAAAGAGGTGAGGACTTTCCCCAAAAAGCTTCACACTGTAACTGTCTGTTTTTGTGCAGCTGTTCTCTATTGTAGATGATATTAACTCATTTTAGAATTGGTTAGGATTGTCCCCCTAAGGCCCTCTTCCCACTGCTATTCATTTAATTCATTTACCTAATCCATAGAGAAGCCTATGACGCTAAAATATTTCCCCGTTTACCCTACTATAGAAACATCTTTAGATTTGTTTGCATTCAAAGTCACCAGCAGAGGGCACTCTCAGCTAACATATCCCCAAATCAATATATGAGCAGTTTTTTTGAGTTTGCTCCATATGAAGATGTAAATATATGTCATTTATTTTAACCTGTTTTTTTTTTTTTTTAATTCTTGTCTTGTTTCAGGGGATTTGGTTGTGTTGGAGGGATCCTTGGCTTCTAGCTGGTTGCAGGGTCGAAACTGTTGGGGTGCAAGAGGCTTCTTCCCGCTGTCATGTGTACAGGAGTTCTTCTTGTCCTCTAGGAGCCGGCAGCTTTGCCAAAATGCAACCATAGAGCTCCCCAGTTATGCCATTGGTCAGGCACAAGCAATAATGGGCCTTTCTGCGCAGCTTGAAGAGGAGCTAGACTTCCGGGAAGGAGACATTATTATAATAACCGGGGTCCCGGAACCTGGTTGGTTTGAGGGGGAACTTAATGGAAGAAGAGGAATTTTTCCAGAGGGATTTGTGGAGCTTTTGAGTCCTTTAAGAGTTCCTGACCATGGACTCCCCTCCGATGAAGAACAAGAGGATTTGGTTCATGATAGATCACCTGGGATAATCATTGAGCAGGACAATGAGAAGATTATAGAAGGTGAGGAGCCCGAGGGGACATTTGCTGTTGCTCTCTACAGATTCCAAGCAATGGAGCAGAGAGAACTTGACTTTGATGTTGGGGACCGGATTCGGATAATCAGAACACTGGAAGATGGGTGGCTGGAGGGCGAATTACATAGAAAACGAGGGATTTTCCCTTATAGATTTGTAAAAATAGAGATTAAGGAAAAAATAGAGGAGCCACCAGTCAATTGTGACCCTCCCATGAGTTATCTGGACATGTCTTCTACTCCGGAAGTCAGCGGAACAGACCCACATTATTGGGATGTCCATTTAGACAATCCATCACCATCATCCACCACTCAAGGAACTCAAGAGACAAGGGCAGAGAGATACATTAATATCAAAGATGTAAGACCAAGCAATTCGGAATCAACCAACGACTCTTCGGCAAAACCCCAGCTACCTCCTCGACCCCAGAGTAAGAGTCCTCCATCATCACAAACCCCAGTGCAAAGGCCAAAGGAACACAATGCATTTACAACTCAGGTCAAAGACAGAAGAAGTAGAACCAGTTTATCCAATGGAGCTCAAGAAAAATGGTCTTCGAAGAAGTCTTTGTCTTTAATGACGACCGATGATATTTACCCAGCTGAGGATAGTGTCAGCGAAAGGTCAAAAAACAAAGACCGAAAAAATAGCCTTCCACTCCAAGATGTTGTGCACTGGGTGGAGGACCATAGAAGAAAACCAAAGAATAACTCAAAGGAAAAATGTGACAAATCAGGTTCGTGGTCAAGCATGTGGCCAACTGGACGAGAAAGCCCGGCAAATGATAACGCTGGATCTGATTTGATTGACCTGGACTCCAAGCTTACAGAGCAGCTTTCACAATTTGAAAAGAGTCTCTCTAACCCTCGGAAGAACAGTAACAACAAAGTGTCTCGACATTTTTCCATACTGGAGTACAACTCTGAGACTGACATAATTCGGGGATCTCCACAGTTGGTCAAGCATCAGAAATCTCCAGAAAAATTATTTAAAGTTATGAGACCTCCACCACCACGTCCTAACCCTAGACCGAATTCTTCTTCCAAGTTGAATTCTTCTCGATATAATGTCCCTAAATCCAGTCCCCATTCTTCTCATTTATCTCCAAATCAAAACCCACAGAGAAACGAGTATGTAGATAATTCTCCTCCAGCCCTTGCTCTTCGACCATCCCGACCTGCCCCCCTGCCGCCACCCAATAGCCAAAGAAACACTCCATCTCCGAAACCCCTTCCTAGACAGGATACCACACCCAACGACAACTTTTTAGTGTCGGACATCCCAGATTCGGTGGACGCCCCTGATGACTTAGAACAGGTAGATCAAGGTTCCCCATGTCCCTTTTTGCTCTTGAAAATAGAAGAAGTGGAGCGGGAACTTGAAGTGTATAGAAACACCCGTGAGGAGCTTAGTCAGATGCTTGAGGATGAAGACCAGGATGACATGACCAGAGCTGAGACCATCGAAAATTTGGATTTTTGTGACTCGAATATTGAAAGCTTGAACCTGGAACTACAGCAGCTGAAAGGTGAGGTGTATATTGGTTTACTCTTGATAATGTCTGCCGAGTGCCCCGGTAAAATGGTGTTAGGCTTCTAGAGCCACGTGCTGGAGACCCTCCTGCCCTACATAGCAAGTCATGGTGCTCCGTCTTTTTCCCGTATCCAGTGCAGTACGGTGGCTCACGTGTGTGCGCACCATACTGCGTCCAGGCACCGTAGCCTTAGTAGAATCTAAACTTATCCCCAAATGCATAGTTTTTTTTTCTTTTTATAATATTAGGACCACCACAACGGGGCCTCTTGTCTGGTCGGATGGGGACCTCACAGACCGGTAGATTTGCCCACAGATGTTTTTCGTTACTTTATTATTTGATAAGTTTTTCTGGTTGTTTAGTGCTACTTCTCCAGGTGCATTGTGGTTGTTCTGCCCATTACCCCAATAAAGATACAAAGGTTTTGATGGTAGTTAGTGATGAGTGACAAGTGATTGTCCTTTGGATTTGCTGGGTGTATGTTTTCTGCTTCCTTGGTTGTAATGTGGGGAGACGCGTCTTATTGTGATCTGTTCAACATATTGTAAAGGACAGAAATAAGAGTTATCCATCAAAATTTTTATATGAATTTTATAGATTTAAACTTTTTGTTCCAAATGTATCATGTTGTAAAAAATAGAATGTGCTTTGCAGCTGCTGCTTGACATTGAGTGCGGCTCCTGGTAGAACTTATGCTCCATTCATGACGTTCAAATGCTAATTTCTATAAATGTCACACCGATCCTTTTTAATTACATGAATATATACCACTGCACGTCTATTGAGGGCCACATGCTGCGGGTTCCATCAGAATTCTAGTACATGGAATTTTATGAACTATACTTCCAACTGCACCCCAACAAGTCCCACCCGTGGCCGTACACATCTGGGGGCCATAGCGGACGCCGCAGCGCACATGGTATAGGGGGCCCTGTGGCTGAGGCCAGAAGGCGGTAAAGGGGTGAAAATAGAATGGGGGCAAAAGAAAAATAGGTTTGGGGGGGCTACAGAAAGGGGATATTTTAAGAGAGGCAAGCAAAAAAGGGCAATTATAAGTGGTGGCTCCTAATAGGAGAGCATTATAATTAGGTGCCGAGGGTAAAGGGGGCATCATAGTTATTTGGGGCCACTTACGTTGCATTGGGGCTATACATTTATTTTATGATTATGTACAGACTGGAGGGAGGAGCCTTTTGATTTAGCTGAAATTTTACATATTCTTAAAGAGGATTGTCGCCTATTGTCAGTCGCTTCTGTCCCCAAAACATCCATTGAGTAGAAAGAGTCAGGACACCTGAAGATGGTGATGGCTCTGTGATCTGTATGGCCGATCCATGTCGTTTACTGTGCAAATAATTCTTTATTTTACTAAATCCTTGGTATTGGTGAGAACCTGTAACGCGCTGTCCTGGTGGTCCCTTCTGGAGATCTTGGAGGGTCCATACCGAAGGCTTTATAAGAAACACTAGGCCTCGTATTATGTGCAGCCACAAACCCTTCTGCATCCAAGTTACATCTGAATAAACGTGAAGCGTCTCCCGTCCAGAGGCAGTGACTGGGCTGAACTATTCAACTTCCACCACAAATCCTTCTTTTCTGTTCTCCTTGCACTTCTTGGCCCTGGTCACACCCAACGCTGTTACTGCAAACATGAACCCGGCTCCGACTTCTCAGTTCCCAAAACCGCAGAGAGATTACGAAGTGTGACTTATAGACACGTCTATAGGAGCCGCGAGTTGTCACATAGGCCGAGTCTTCCTCCAGAGAGAACAATGGCCCCAAAATATACAATGCACCTGTCGCTAAGGAGCTGTCACTCAACTCCTGAATGACATCTTTGTCCTGTGATACAATGTTATGTCTGACACTCATCGTACAACCTGCTCCGGACTCGCTGGGTGTCAGGCCGCTCGTCATTGATTCTCTCCAATGCCATTATCAGAATATCCGGAAGATCCTCTTTAGAGTCTGTGATATTTGGGTGTTCTCTATCACGAAAAGAGGGGTCCTCTATCCCCCAACTGAAACTGAGTGACAACTTCATTCAAAGCTTCTGGAACTGATGAAGGTACCCGAGCTGTTACCTGCCATCTCCATATATCCCATAGATATGCGGGTACAACATTCGCCCCATTAGAATAGGCACAAGATGCCCCCATTAGAATGGGCACAAGATGCCCCCATTAGAATAGGCACAAGATGCCCCCATTAGAATAGGCACCAGATGCCCCCATTAGAATAGGCACAAGATGCGCCCATTAGAATAGGCACAAGATGCCCCCATTAGAATGGGCACAAGATGCCCCCATTAGACTGGGCACAAGATGCCCCCATTAGAATAGGCACAAGATGCCCCCATTAGAATAGGCACAAGATGCCCCCATTAGAATGGGCAGTTGGAGGACAAACAGTGGGACCCCAATTTATAAAACACTTCCCACCCATTGACAGGGATTGTTATAGTTGGGTAACCCCCTTCACGGTCAGATTCCTCTTTGGGTTGGTTGGTGCCCCATGCCGTACTTCTCATTGAAACCTGCCCCCGATAAAATACACCACCGGGTGCCCAAATAACAATCCGAATCCTTGAAATAGAGAATGTAGATGACTTTGGGCAAAAATATGGCATTGGGTTTGAAAGTCGTTGAGGCCGTTGCGTTTGTGGGACCTGGTTGCTCGCTCTACGTGACGTCACAATAACACTTACACTAGGATGAGGATTGCGCTGGAGACTTGGGGTGGAGTCACGTTTGATGTTATGTAAGATCTCTGCTGCCTGTCATAGGTGGTGTGATACACGGGAATACTATGTGGCTACACGAGAGCTCGCACTGCTATTCATCCCCAGCAGTCACAGATCTCTGACTCCTCACATCGTGATGTCCTCCAGCGTCCAGGTTACACAGAGGAACACAATGTCATGTACAGACCCGGTGACGCCTGTGGTATTTCTATAGTGTGTAATAATGGATGTGGACAACATGTATGTGAGCACGGAGTTAGGTATGTCATGTATGAGGGGGATCAAGGGTTAATGAGGGTCCGGGTTGCTATAGGGGGGCATATAGAAGGGGGATATGGGGGGGTCTCCACACTCCCTGCTAGATTATGAATACATGTAGATTGTGGATTTGTATTGTATTGCATTTTGTTTGCTATAGGTCAATAATTCCGATCATTTATTGCAAAAAAATAAGGAAATTTTGGTAGTAAAGAGTTAAAATATCAGAGTATATAACGGTGTAAAGCGCCGGGCGGGAGAGAGATTCTCCTAAGAGGAACAGACCCTGGGAAGAGATGGATATAACATTTTTACTAGCTCATACCTCGTTTACACCACTGGGGGGCGCTAGTTTTGCGACTACTGGTGTTAGGGGTATTGGCGCAGCTGGTTGTCGAGGATCTGACTTTAGAAGAAGGTTCATTGTTCGGCTTTCCAGGTTCTGTAAGAGGAAAACGCTGGATAAAGGGCGTTGGTGATCAGTTATAATGTGGGATTTGTGCTTTTATTTTGATAGGCGGGTTATTTGGCATCTAAGAATCGGCCATAGTGGGGTCAGGTAGTCGGTAGCCGGGGTTTAGCAAAGGGAGAAAAGCTCCTGCCGCGTAATTATATTGACACTGTCCTCCCAGCAGGCAGAAGTGGTGCCATGTGATGCTGTGTCGAGGCATCATGGGATTTATAACAGACAGCACGGAGATAGAGAGATTTTAGTGGTGTCTGTTCACACCTGCGTTTGGCAAGTTCCATCCCACTTTACAGACGTTATAAATAGCGGAAAAAATATAATTGAAAATATCTAAATATTAGCAGATGCTAATATAACAGAACTTAACGGAAGATACATTGTAGTCTATGGGGAAAGGGAGGGACACGGAAGATACATTGTAGTCTATGGGGAAAGGGAGGGACACGTAACATACATTGTAGTCTATGGGGAAAGGGAGGGACACGGAAGATACAATGTAGTCTATGGGGAAAGGGAGGGACACGGAAGATACATTGTAGTCTATGGGGAAAGGGAGGGACACGGAAGATACAATGTAGTCTATGGGGAAAGGGAGGGACACGGAAGATACATTGTAGTCTATGGGGAAATGGAGGGACACGGAAGATACAATGTAGTCTATGGGGAAAGGGAGGGACACGGAAGATACATTGTAGTCTATGGGGAAATGGAGGAACACGGAAGATACATTGTAGTCTATGGGGAAAGGGAGGGACACGGAAGATACAATGTAGTCTATGGGGAAAGAGAGGGACACGGAAGATACAATGTAGTCTATGGGGAAAGAGAGGGACACGGAAGATACATTGTAGTCTATGGGGAAAGGGAGGGACACGGTAGATACACTATAGTCTATGGGAAAAGGGAGGGACACGGAAGATACATTGTAGTCTATGGGGAAAGGGAGGGACACGGAAGATACACTATAGTCTATGGGAAAAGGGTGGGACACGGAAGATACACTATAGTCTATGGGAAAAGGGAGGGACACGGAAGATACAATGTAGTCTATGGGGAAAGGGAGGGACACGGAAGATACATTGTAGTCTATGGGGAAATGGAGGAACACGGAAGATACATTGTAGTCTATGGGGAAAGGGAGGGACACGGAAGATACAATGTAGTCTATGGGGAAAGAGAGGGACACGGAAGATACAATGTAGTCTATGGGGAAAGAGAGGGACACGGAAGATACATTGTAGTCTATGGGGAAAGGGAGGGACACGGAAGATACACTATAGTCTATGGGAAAAGGGAGGGACACGGAAGATACATTGTAGTCTATGGGAAAAGGGAGGGACACGGAAGATAC
The DNA here is from genome assembly GCF_040894005.1 of Engystomops pustulosus. Lineage (NCBI taxonomy): Eukaryota > Metazoa > Chordata > Amphibia > Anura > Leptodactylidae > Engystomops > Engystomops pustulosus. Next base: position 85,213,038 of record NC_092421.1, read on the forward strand.
AATGTAGTCTATGGGGAAAGGGAGGGACACGGAAGATACATTGTAGTTTATGGGGAAATGGAGGAACATGGAAGATACATTGTAGTCTATGGGGAAAGGGAGGGACACGGAAGATACATTGTAGTCTATGGGGAAAGGGAGGGACACGGAAGATACATTGTAGTCTATGGGGAAGATCTTCTATTCTCCCTCCAATTTCTGGCTTCCGTTATTCTCTCCTAAAACGCACCATGTAACCGCAAGACCCAACACAAATGGGAATTGGGCCGAAATTGTAGGAAATTGGAAAAATTTATTGTGTTTTTTTTAATGGAAATCACTAGATCTCTGCAGGTTTGGGATTTCTTATGCTGGTGATCGGGGACCGCGCCTTACAGGACCGTGCCGTGCAATTCCACATTAACCAGTTATATTTGGAGACATAGTATAATTTTTTTCCTTATATTATCGGACGAGCCCAGTCTGTGGGGATTTTGGACATGTTCCGCACCTTGCAATGAATTTTCCAGCCAGTACAATGTGGAGGATTTAGAAGCCAAGTTCTCGCATCTCCGCTCTACATTCCTCTGCCGGACGTGTGGAGGGGTCGGCTCTTCCGTGTCCCGCTCCGTCGCTTGTGACTTGTCATTTCTTGTTCTTTTCTTATCTTATTTAACTTTTTATTGTGTGTCCAAACTTTCCTGGCTTTTATCTGGTGTATTGTATGATACAGAGGTGTATTCCAAGATCTGGAACCTGGCGGGTAAGTTGTTCTGTATGTATTTGTAGTGTCCCTGTTACACAATGCAGCCATAATACTGCTGTGTGCATGATGCCCCTGTATAGTGGTGTCTATAGTCACCTCTCCTATCCCACTGTCCATATGGAAGATGGGGGTTAACAGAAAATTTCACTGAACTTAATGAGTGGATTGTTCCCCGAACTGGTGGATTGGTTACATTTCACTGTGTAATTGTTATCCAAGCAATTCCCTTATTGAAAGCGATCTGCAGTTTTGACCATGCAAACTTTGAAGACATTGGGGCACATTTACTAAGAGCAGTGCAGTGTGTACTATGTGCAGTGTGTACTATGTGCAGTGTGTACTATGTGCAGTGTCCTGTGTACTATGTGCAGTGTATACTATGTGCAGAGTGTGTACTATGTGCAGTGTCCTGTGTACTATGTGCAGTGTCCTGTGTACTATGTGCAGTGTATACTATGTGCAGAGTGTGTACTATGTGCAGTGTCCTGTGTACTATGTGCAGTGTGTACTATGTGCAGTGTAATGTGCAGTGTGTACTATGTGCAGTGTGTACTATGTGCAGTGTGTACTATGTACAGTGTGTACTATGTGCAGTGTGTACTATGTGCAGTGTACTATGTGCAGTGTATACTATGTGCAGAGTGTGTACTATGTGCAGTGTCCTGTGTACTATGTGCGGTGTGTACTATGTGCAGCGTGTACTATGTGCAGTGTGTACTATGTGCAGTGTGTACTATGTGCAGTGTGTACTATGTGCAGTGTGTACTATGTGCAGTGTCCTGTGTACTATGTGCAGTGTATACTATGTGCAGAGTGTGTACTATGTGCAGTGTACTATGTGCAGCGTGTACTATGTGCAGTGTGTACTATGTGCAGTGTGTACTATGTGCAGTGTGTACTATGTGCAGTGTGTACTATGTGCAGTGTCCTGTGTACTATGTGCAGTGTATACTATGTGCAGAGTGTGTACTATGTGCAGTGTCCTGTGTACTATGTGCAGTGTGTACTATGTGCAGTGTGTACTATGTGCAGTGTGTACTATGTGCAGTGTCCTGTGTACTATGTGCAGTGTATACTATGTGCAGAGTGTGTACTATGTGCAGTGTCCTGTGTACTATGTGCGGTGTGTACTATGTGCAGTGTCCTGTGTACTATGTGCGGTGTGTACTATGTGCAGTGTGTACTATGTGCAGTGTGTACTATGTGCAGTGTGTACTATGTGCAGGGGTCCTGTGTACTATGTGCAGTGTATACTATGTGCAGAGTGTGTACTATGTGCAGTGTCCTGTGTACTATGTGCGGTGTGTACTATGTGCAGTGTCCTGTGTACTATGTGCGGTGTGTACTATGTGCAGTGTCCTGTGTACTATGTGCGGTGTGTACTATGTGCAGTGTCCTGTGTACTATGTGCAGTGTGTACTATGGGCAGTGTCCTGTGTACTATGTGCAGTGTGTACTATGTGCAGTGTCCTGTGTACTATGTGCAGTGTGTACTATATGCAGTGTACTATGTGCAGTGTGTACTATGTGCAGTGTCCTGTGTACTATGTGCGGTGTGTGCTATGTGCAGTGTGTGTACTATGTGCAGTGTGTGTACTATGTGCAGTGTGTGTACTATGTGCAGTGTGTGTACTATGTGCAGTGTGTACTATGTGCAGTGTGTACTATGTGCAGTGTGTGTACTATGTGCAGTGTGTGCTATGTGTAGTGTCATGTGTACTATGTGCAGGGTCCTGTGTACTATGTGGTGTGCTGGGGCCGCCAGATTCAGGATTTTTGCTGCACGTTCTTCATGAATCTGGTGCCCCCTGCACTGCCCGGACAGTTTACACTAGAAAGAACATAGAAAGTACGGCAGAAAACTGGTGCAGAGCCTTTAGTAAATGTGCCCCATTGTTCACATCACAAAGGGGACAGGCCATGCAGCAGATCAAGCACAGAACACAGCAGTGTGAGGACACTCCACCAAAGCTACAATCCTGGAATATATAAATCCATATTTCACAGTCCTGCTTCTACTAACTTCAGTCACAAAGGTCTGGTTACACAGATTTCCAGGGCATATAACACGGGCTGGAATTTTGTATGGTCAAAACTGGTGATAAATTCAATTTACTGATGCGCCATTAATTGAAATATATCCTCCTGTGCTCCTCAGCGTCCATATCATGTGCCATCTAGAACGTGTCCCCTCCTGATGGCTCGCTAGGACGCCACATGGTGCGGCACAGAGCGCAGCGCAGGGTGCCGTACGGTGCTCTGCACATGGAGTCTCTGCAGAGATCAGTCATATAATGAGGCTGACACATGGGGAGCACATGGCTGGGGGAGACCTGCAGATGTAGTGTCACAGCTTCTCCCACAGGCCCGGGCTCTTCGGACCCCCGCACTGTCTGCTGGCCATGAATGTACAGACAGGTCGTGACTTGAAGTTATACAGTAGTTTCTATACGGATCTTGGATTTGTAAGGTTCTAAGCTGGTGGTGGTGCAGGTGCAGGTTTAATAGCTCACGTTATACCGCCATATAGTGCTAAGATAGTATACAATATACAGCACATATACTGCCAGGATAATACCTCCATATACAGCCCATATATTATAATACCGCCATATAGTGCTGAGATAGTATACAATATACAGCACATATACTGCCAGGATAATACCTCCATATACAGCCCATATATTATAATACCGCCATATAGTGGATAGTATACAATATACAGCACATATACTGCCAGGATAATACCTCCATATACAGCCCATATATTATAATACCGCCATATAGTGGATAGTATACAATATACGGTACTTATAGTGCCAAGATAATATCTCCATATACCGTCCGTATAATACCACATATAGCACTAACACCATACCGCCATATACAGCCCATATAATACCACATATAGCACTAAGACCATACCGCCATATACAGCCCATATAATACCACATATAGCACTAAGACCATACCGCCATATACAGCCCATATAACACCACATATAGCACTAAGACCATACCGCCATATACAGCCCATATAATACCACATATAGCACTAAGACCATACCGCCATATACAGCCCATATAATACCACATATAGCACTAAGACCATACCGCCATATACAGCCCATATAATACCACATATAGCACTAAGGCCATACCGCCATATACAGCCCATATAATACCACATATAGCGCTAACACAATACCGCCATATACAGCCCATATAATACCACATATAGCACTAACACAATACCGCCATATACAGCCCATATAATACCACATATAGCACTAAGACCATACCGCCATATACAGCCCATATAATACCGCATATAGCACTAAGACCATACCGCCATATACAGCCCATATAATACCACATATAGCACTAAGGCCATACCGCCATATACAGCCCATATAATACCACATATAGCACTAAGACCATACCGCCATATACAGCCCATATAATACCACATATAGCACTAAGGCCATACCGCCATATACAGCCCATATAATACCACATATAGCACTAAGACCATACCGCCATATACAGCCCATATAATACCACATATAGCACTAAGGCCATACCGCCATATACAGCCCATATAATACCACATATAGCACTAAGACCATACCGCCATATACAGCCCATATAATACCACATATAGCACTAAGACCATACCGCCATATACAGCCCATATAATACCACATATAGCACTAAGACCATACCGCCATATACAGCCCATATAATACCACATATAGCACTAAGGCCATACCGCCATATACAGCCCATATACCACATATAGCACTAAGACCATGCCGCCATATACAGCCCATATAATACCACATATAGCACTAAGGCCATACCGCCATATACAGCCCATATAATACCACATATAGCACTAAGACCATACCGCCATATACAGCCCATATAATACCGCATATAGCACTAACACCATACCGCCATATACAGCCCATATAATACCACATATAGCACTAAGACCATACCGCCATATACAGCTCATATAACACCACATATAGCACTAACACCATACCGCCATATACAGCCCATATAATACCACATATAGCACTAAGACCATACCGCCATATACAGCCCATATAATACCACATATAGCACTAAGACCATACCGCCATATACAGCTCATATAATACCATATATAGCACTAAGGCCATACCGCCATATACAGCCCATAAAATACCACATATAGCACTAACACAATACCGCCATATACAGCCCATATAATACCACATATAGCACTAAGACCATACCGCCATATACAGCTCATATAATACCATATATAGCACTAAGACCATACCGCCATATACAGCCCATATAATACCACATATAGCGCTAACACAATACCGCCATATACAGCCCATATAATACCACATATAGCACTAAGACCATACCGCCATATACAGCCCATATAATACCACATATAGCACTAAGGCCATACCGCCATATACAGCCCATATAATACCACATATAGCACTAAGACCATACCGCCATATACAGCCCATATAATACCACATATAGCACTAAGACCATACCGCCATATACAGCTCATATAATACCCCATATAGCACTAACACAATACCGCCATATACAGCCCATATAATACCGCATATAGCACTAACACAATACCGCCATATACAGCCCATATAATACCACATATAGCACTAAGACCATACCGCCATATACAGCCCATATAATACCACATATAGCACTAAGGCCATACCACCATATACAGCCCATATAATACCACATATAGCACTAAGACCATACCGCCATATACAGCTCATATAATACCACATATAGCACTAACACCATACCGCCATATACAGCCCATATAATACCACATATAGCACTAAGACCATACCGCCATATACAGCCCATATAATACCACATATAGCACTAAGACCATACCGCCATATACAGCTCATATAATACCATATATAGCACTAAGGCCATACCGCCATATACAGCCCATAAAATACCACATATAGCACTAACACAATACCGCCATATACAGCCCATATAATACCACATATAGCACTAAGACCATACCGCCATATACAGCTCATATAATACCATATATAGCACTAAGACCATACCGCCATATACAGCCCATATAATACCACATATAGCGCTAACACAATACCGCCATATACAGCCCATATAATACCACATATAGCACTAAGACCATACCGCCATATACAGCCCATATAATACCACATATAGCACTAAGGCCATACCGCCATATACAGCCCATATAATACTACATATAGCGCTAACACAATACCGCCATATACAGCCCATATAATACCACATATAGCACTAAGACCATACCGCCATATACAGCCCATATAATACCGCATATAGCACTAAGACCATACCGCCATATACAGCCCATATAATACCGCATATAGCACTAAGACCATACCGCCATATACAGCCCATAAAATACCACATATAGCGCTAAGACCATACCGCCATATACAGCCCATATAATACCACATATAGCGCTAAGACCATACCGCCATATACAGCCCATATAATACCACATATAGCACTAAGGCCATACCGCCATATACAGCCCATATAATACCACATATAGCACTAACACAATACCGCCATATACAGCCCATATAATACCACATATAGCACTAACACCATACCGCCATATACAGTCCATATAATACCACATATAGCACTAAGACCATACCGCCATATACAGCCCATATAATACCACATATAGCACTAAGACCATACCGCCATATACAGCCCATATAATACCACATATAGCACTAACACCATACCGCCATATACAGCCCATATAATACCACATATAGCACTAACACCATACCGCCATATACAGCCCATATAATACCACATATAGCGCTAACACCATACCGCCATATACAGCCCATATAATACCACATATAGCACTAACACCATACCGCCATATACAGCTCGTATAATACCACATATAGCACTAAGACCATACCGCCATATACCGCCCATATAATACCACATATAGCACTAAGACCATACCGCCATATACAGCCCATATAATACCACATATAGCACTAAGACCATACCGCCATATACAGCCCATATAATACCACATATAGCACTAAGACCATACCGCCATATACAGCCCATATAATACCACATATAGCACTAACACAATACCGCCATATACAGCCCATATAATACCACATATAGCACTAAGGCCATACCGCCATATACAGCTCATATAATACCACATATAGCACTAAGACCATACCGCCATATACCGCCCATATAATACCACATATAGCACTAAGGCCATACCGCCATATACAGCCCATATAATACCACATATAGCACTAAGGCCATACCGCCATATACAGCTCATATAATACCACATATAGCGCTAACACAATACCGCCATATACAGCCCATATAATACCACATATAGCACTAAGGCCATACCGCCATATACAGCTCATATAATACCACATATAGCACTAAGACCATACCGCCATATACCGCCCATATAATACCACATATAGCACTAAGGCCATACCGCCATATACAGCCCATATAATACCACATATAGCACTAAGGCCATACCGCCATATACAGCCCATATAATACCACATATAGCACTAAGACCATACCGCCATATACAGCCCATATAATACCACATATAGCACTAAGACCATACCGCCATATACAGCCCATATAATACCACATATAGCACTAAGGCCATACCGCCATATACAGCCCATATAATACCACATATAGCACTAAGACCATACCGCCATATACAGCCCATATAATACCACATATAGCACTAAGACCATACCACCATATACAGCCCATATAATACCACATATAGCACTAAGACCATACCGCCATATACAGCCCATATAATACCACATATAGCACTAACACCATACCGCCATATACAGCCCATATAATACCACATATAGCACTAAGACCATACCGCCATATACAGCCCATATAATACCACATATAGCGCTAACACAATACCGCCATATACAGCCCATATAATACCACATATAGCACTAAGACCATACCGCCATATACAGCCCATATAATACCACATATAGCACTAAGGCCATACCGCCATATACAGCCCATATAATACCACATATAGCACTAAGGCCATACCACCATATACAGCCCATATAATACCACATATAGCACTAAGGCCATACCGCCATATACAGCTCGTATAATACCACATATAGCACTAAGACCATACCGCCATATACCGCCCATATAATACCACATATAGCACTAAGACCATACCGCCATATACAGCCCATATAATACCACATATAGCACTAAGACCATACCGCCATATACAGCTCATATAATACCACATATAGCGCTAACACAATACCGCCATATACAGCCCATATAATACCACATATAGCACTAAGGCCATACCGCCATATACAGCTCATATAATACCACATATAGCACTAAGACCATACCGCCATATACCGCCCATATAATACCACATATAGCACTAAGGCCATACCGCCATATACAGCCCATATAATACCACATATAGCACTAAGGCCATACCGCCATATACAGCCCATATAATACCACATATAGCACTAAGACCATACCGCCATATACAGCCCATATAATACCACATATAGCACTAAGACCATACCGCCATATACAGCCCATATAATACCACATATAGCACTAAGGCCATACCGCCATATACAGCCCATATAATACCACATATAGCACTAAGACCATACCGCCATATACAGCCCATATAATACCACATATAGCACTAAGACCATACCACCATATACAGCCCATATAATACCACATATAGCACTAAGACCATACCGCCATATACAGTCCATATAATACCACATATAGCACTAAGGCCATACCGCCATATACAGCCCATATAATACCACATATAGCACTAAGACCATACCGCCATATACAGCCCATATAATACCACATATAGCACTAAGGCCATACCACCATATACAGCCCATATAATACCACATATAGCACTAAGACCATACCGCCATATACAGCCCATATAATACCACATATAGCACTAAGGCCATACCACCATATACAGCCCATATAATACCACATATAGCACTAAGGCCATACCACCATATACAGCCCATATAATACCACATATAGCACTAACACCATACCGCCATATACAGCCCATATAATACCACATATAGCACTAAGACCATACCACCATATACAGCCCATATAATACCACATATAGCACTAAGACCATACCGCCATATACAGCCCATATAATACCACATATAGCACTAAGGCCATACCGCCATATACAGCCCATATAATACCGCATATAGCACTAAGACCATACCGCCATATACAGCCCATATAATACCACATATAGCACTAAGGCCATACCGCCATATACAGCCCATATAATACCGCATATAGCACTAACACCATACCGCCATATACAGCCCATATAATACCACATATAGCACTAAGACCATACCGCCATATACAGCCCATATAATACCACATATAGCACTAAGACCATACCGCCATATACAGCTCATATAATACCACATATAGCGCTAACACAATACCGCCATATACAGCCCATATAATACCACAAATAGCACTAAGACCATACCGCCATATACAGCCCATATAATACCACATATAGCACTAAGACCATACCGCCATATACAGCCCATAAAATACCACATATAGCACTAAGACCATACCGCCATATACAGCCCATAAAATACCACATATAGCACTAAGACCATACCGCCATATACAGCCCATATAATACCGCATATAGCACTAAGACCATACCGCCATATACAGCCCATATAATACCACATATAGCACTAACACAATACCGCCATATACAGCCCATATAATACCACATATAGCACTAAGACCATACCGCCATATACAGCCCATATAATACCACATATAGCACTAAGACCATACCGCCATATACAGCCCATATAATACCACATATAGCACTAACACCATACCGCCATATACAGCCCATAAAATACCACATATAGCACTAAGACCATACTGCCATATACAGCCCGTATAATACTGCATATAGCACTAACACCATACCGCCATATACAGCCCATATATTACCACATATAGCACTAAGACCATACCGCCATATACAGCCCATATAATACCGCATATAGCACTAAGGCCATACCGCCATATACAGCCCATATAATACCGCATATAGCGCTAACACAATACCGCCATATACAGCCCATATAATACCACATATAGCACTAAGACCATACCGCCATATACAGCCCATATAATACCACATATAGCACTAAGGCCATACCGCCATATACAGCCCATATAATACCACATATAGCACTAAGGCCATACCGCCATATACAGCCCATATAATACCACATATAGCACTAACACCATACCGCCATATACAGCCCATATACCACATATAGCACTAAGACCATACCGCCATATACAGCCCATATAATACCACATATAGCACTAAGACCATACCACCATATACAGCCCATATAATACCACATATAGCACTAAGGCCATACCGCCATATACAGCTCGTATAATACCACATATAGCACTAACACAATACCGCCATATACAGCCCATATAATACCACATATAGCACTAAGGCCATACCACCATATACAGCCCATATAATACCACATATAGCACTAAGGCCATACCGCCATATACAGCTCGTATAATACCACATATAGCACTAACACAATACCGCCATATACAGCTCATATAATACCACATATAGCACTAAGACCATACCGCCATATACAGCCCATATAATACCACATATAGCACTAACACCATACCGCCATATACAGCCCATATAATACCACATATAGCACTAACACCATACCGCCATATACAGCCCATATAATACCGCATATAGCACTAAGGCCATACCGCCATATACAGCCCATATAATACCACATATAGCACTAAGACCATACCGCCATATACAGCCCATATAATACCACATATAGCACTAAGACCATACCGCCATATACAGCTCATATAATACCACATATAGCACTAACACAATACCGCCATATACAGCCCGTATAATACCGCATATAGCACTAACACAATACCGCCATATACAGCCCATATAATACCGCATATAGCACTAAGACCATACCGCCATATACAGCTCATATAATACCACATATAGCACTAAGGCCATACCGCCATATACAGCCCATATAATACCACATATAGCACTAAGGCCATACCGCCATATACAGCCCATATAATACCACATATAGCACTAAGGCCATACCGCCATATACAGCCCATATAATACCACATATAGCACTAACACAATACCGCCATATACAGCCCATATAATACCACATATAGCACTAACACAATACCGCCATATACAGTCCATATAATACCACATATAGCACTAAGACCATACCGCCATATACAGCCCATATAATACCACATATAGCACTAACACAATACCGCCATATACAGCCCATATAATACCACATATAGCACTAACACAATACCGCCATATACAGCCCGTTAATTGTTTCTGTAACATAGTAATTCTTCCGCACAGCTGTGGGGGGGGGGGGGGGGGTATGTTGTCAGGTGATGGGGGAGGGTGTTTTATACTATGTATCCATTGTATGTAAACTTTCCTAACTTCCCAACATTGTATATATCAGGGTGTCCTGTACATATAAAATACTCCGGGTCCTCCGGTTTCCTCCCACACTCCAAAACTTGATTGGATTGTGAGCCCCATGGGGACAGGGACTGATCTGGATAACTCTGTGCAGCGCTGCGTAGTCTGTGTGCTATATAAATAATTATTATTCATAATTTGTCTTCATAAACAACTGACCGATCCCAATTCTCCGCAGAACTGCCCCCCCCCCCCCCACACACACACACACACACACAGGTTTCTATGATACGATGAGGAAATCTTTATAAAGGGAATCCACAATGTAAGTGGGAACAGAAGTGTTTGGGGGGGGACTGACTGCTGATCCCCATGTGATCATCCAAAAGAGATCCCCCCCCCCTTGTCCACTGTTAATAGGGGGAGGGGCAAAAAGTAATGTTACAAAAATAACATAAAATGTAATATTTGAGGTCACTTAATGTGTCACATTGTTATACACAGATTTACACACTGGACACCAATGATCTTGTACAGCGAGTAACTAATGCCTCAGATTGTTGTGGTGTGAGACACCGGGTGCCTCGTACCTCACTGATGTCACCACTGCTAGTAACAGTATGTACAGGATCTAATGGTATTTACAGCCTGTGCTGTGTACATAACGTATCTATACGAGCCCCACAACCTACGTTGTTATAAAATGTTTGTGTTGTTACTTGTTATATTTTTGGCCTTTGTGACCAAATTTTTATGTTGTTTTTGCTCTTTATATATTGTGTTATTGTTACTTACATAGTTTCATATAAAACATTTTTATAGCATTTTTTTATAATACAAGTCAAACCTTCCGCTCTAAATTACATTTTGGATGTATTTTTTGTATTCTTTATGTTTGGCTGAGGTTTCTGTGTGTCTCTGCGCCTCCTCTGGCCGCCCTCACCTCTCACATACCAGGGCTTCTACTCCGACTCTCGTTTAGCATAACAAAGCAATTTGTCCAGTTTTGCTGCTTGGGAAAACCAAGCCTTCATATGTAAATGAGGGAAGGAGCTGCCCAATGAAAGTCAAGGACTCGTCAAGAGCCCCTGGTCAGATGACGCTAGTTACTAATTAATTCTGGAATCAGGTGGGAGAGGTCGTCCTTACTAAGGATTGGCTGCTGGAGAGTAAAGAAAAAAAACAGCCAGGGCTTGAGTTTCAGCGAGGAGGAACCGAAGGGAGTGTCTGCAGGTATGCTGAAAGCTCAGGAGATACAACTTTTCCTGGCCAGAGAGTAGACCGTTCAATGGATCCTTCTCTCCCGCTTTGTGGATTGTGCACTCATGCGTTCCCACTTGGGCTGATGTGCACACAATGGACTTGCCGTAGGCGGGTGCCGGCCCAAGGCTGGTAAAGTAGAAGAAGACATTTCCAAGGATGTGTTCCCTGGAGCATGAACAGTATCGCACATCAAGAACCCAATCTACAGTTCCTGGGAGAGACCTACATGTGCCAAGCTGGGAGTATGAAGACTGCCAGAACTTAGGGAAACGTAGACTTCTCGAGGAGGAACGCTTGTACCAGGAGCAGCGATATGCCGAGGAACATAGAACTTTGCCCATGAGAAAGGAACAATATTATTATGGTCATCGACCTAACGACAAAGTGGCCAAGGACTACAGAATGCCTGATGACTACTACAGGAGGTCCCAAGAGGACTATCATGATGGTAGGACAAACATGGACAGATATTACGATACTCTGGAGAACATTAGAACTAGTCCTGTTAAATCTAGACATGATGACCGGCGATATGGAGATAGGCGCCCCCGCCCCGATGGCTACAATGATTATCGCTACTCCTATCAGGACCCCAGAGACTTAGATGCTCGATATATGAGGAAACATGACACTTATTGTTCAGATGACCCTTATTATCGGGAGTATCACCAGAGAAAAGTGGAGCAATATTCTGATACGGAAATAAGACATCCGCCTTTGGAGAAGAAGTTCTCTGACCAAGATGTCCGCGATTACAGGACTGATCCATACATGGATCGCAAAAGGTTGGATTATGACCAAAGGGACTACAGAAGGACGAAGGACCGTTACGTTAGAGGTGAGGAGGTAGGGTCTTCTAGGTATCCTGAAGTGTCAAATAGTAGATGTAGACCCTCCGAGAGGGACTCTGTGGATTACAAAAGGGATAAAACAGAACCTGTGCCAACGGGCAACTCCAAGAAGACCACCTCAAGGCATTATGACTTCTTACCTTTGGATTGTGATTCTGTTGATGTAGTTGAAGATCAAGGGTTGGATGACCAGTATGTTGAGGACCGAAGATATGACCGAAGTAGGTCTTTGGATTTTGAGGCTGAGCCTACTACCTCATGTAAACGCATGGCTTATGATTTTGAGTATAATCCTCCCGAAGAAATTGACTTGTATCTCAGTAATGATCTACAGGAAGACTACATGGACAGAATGGAAAAAGATGATCGATATCGGGATTATGATGGTTATAGAAATACTGATAAAAGGACAAAACTCAAGAGAGATCAATATGGAAGCTCTTGGGAAGATCAGAGGACGGTGGATTTATCTCGGGGTCCTCATTACAGACCGGAGAAGAGTGATGGTTACCATGAATATGATGAGCCTGAAAATGAGAAGTCAAGATACGGGCCTACGACAGATGTGGATTATAACAACTATGGAGATGACAATTCAGCAAGGAGACCTCAAAGTAATGATCAGACGGCTCAAAGAAAAGCTGAATTGGCGTCTAGTACAAATTCTATGAAACGGAATAGCATTTATCGGAGGACGGCTCCTAGCACTCTGCGACATTCGGAATTTGTGCAGAACCGGAGGAAAAAACAAGGTATTTATTTTTATGCTTGGTTATTTCATGGGAGATTTTCTAACTTCTTGGACGCATGTGAACAACATGGCCGCTTACGTGATGCACTGTATGAGTAGACCAGCCCTTGATAGACCATAAACCACCCCTCGGGGAGTAGACCACCCCTCAGTAGTACTGTATGATCAGACCATCCCTTGATGGACAATAAACCACCCCTCAGAGAGTAGACCATTTCTTGATGTAGGAGTAGACCACCCCTCAGTAGTACTAAATGATCAGACCAGCCCTTGATAGACCATAAACCACCCCTCGGGGAGTAGACCACCCCTCAGTAGTACTGTATGATCAGACCATCCCTTGATAGACCATAAACCACCCCTCAGGGAATAGACCATTTCTTGATGTATTAGTAGACCACCCCTCAGTACTACTATATGATCAGACCATCCATTGATGGACAATAAACCACCCCTCAGTAGTACTAAATGATGAGACCATCCCTTGATAGACCATAACCACCCCTCGGGGAGTAGACCATTTCTTGATGTATGAGTAGACCACCCCTCAGTAGTACTGTATGATCAGACCATCCCTTGATGAACAATAAACCACCCCTTGAGGAGTACACCACCCCTCAGTAGTACTATATGATCAGACCATCCATTGATAGACCATAAACCACCCCTCGGGAATAGACCATTTCTTGTTGTATGAGTAGACCACCCCTCCCTAGTGTAGACCATCTCTCCATAGAACAGTTTTCCTAATCTGGAGAACATCGCTGGTATTTGCCCCATAGTTGTGGATAACCTTTAGATTTCAACATTGGTTTGTGTTCCCAGTTACTTTTTTCGTCGTGTTATGTGCTACACTGGTGGCATGTCGTATTTCAGGTTTAGTTTGCTAGGTGTGGGTAGATACTTTTAAGGTCGCTGTGCAGTTAGACGATACGTTCCACCCCTTGCAGATATGTTTTGTTTTAAGTTATTATAGTCCTTGGAGACATCTCCGGGTTTTCCTCCAAGAACGAAAACTCGAAAGTTGAGTTGTCATCATTGGTCGAGTTTTTTTCCTTTCTGGTGGCTCACTTACAGCTCGTGCAACTATTAGAGGGGCTCAGTAACGTTACTGACAAGTGATTTGGAACCGTTGATGTATGGGGGGGGGTTGTCTTCTGCTGGACTTCTGTTGTACTAAAGACCCATCATTGAGCCGACGGAGGGACCTTTCTGGTCTAGTGGGACAGTTCTACCCCCACTGTTCTAGATTCTGGGAGCACAGCAGTACCTGCTGTCATATAATGTTTAGGAAATTTGGAAAGTTGGACATCTTGAAGCTTCCCCTCCTTTATTCCATGCTCAAACTTGGGTTTACTTTTCGTAGAGACTCAACCTTCAGATATAAACAAATCTGTGCCGTCTCTGCTCCCCCAACACCCAAATTAATCGGCTTCCCTCGAATTCACCCTTCCTCCCCCTCGCCTGACATACTTTCACTAACCCCTCCTCTCCAGCTTTCTTTGTATTCGCAGTGGAGATGTCAGGTTGCATCATGCAATGTTTGCTAAAGGGCCGGTCCTGATAATAAGTGAGAAAATGGAGCAGAAAATGACATTGCAGGAAGCAACTTTGTGTAACTTTTTGTCACCATTGGTTTTTATCCATGAGGCCAAGTTGTGCATTTAGCAAATAGATGCCAACAGCTACAATCCTCTAAGAGGTGCTGAGTGGGCTGGACTATAGTATTGCCATGGAAACCATAGGATATCGCCCCCACTTGTAGGATCCTCCAAACTTTTGTTGAAAGAAATTGAATGCATGAAGGGTCTCTGCACCATGAAGGGTCTCTGCACCATGAAGGGTCTCTGCACCATGAAGGGTCTCTGCACCATGAAGGGTCTCTGCACCATGAAGGGTCTCTGCACCATGAAGGGTCTCTGCTCCACACATTGCATGGGACGGACTATATGTGGCCTTCTCTATACTGTACCATGATACAGGCGGAATGCCTAGAGGATCGGGGCGCCTGGGGCGGAATGCCTAGAGGGTCGTTAAGGGCGTAGGGGGTCGGGGAGCCGATGTGGAAGGCGCGTGTACAAAACATAACTGATGCTGTGGAGGGCACAGAGATTTTGGGCAGGCCTCTTCAGTCAGGAGCTTGTCTTCCTGTTGCACCATGGGGCAGGTTTCTCCTCGCCCCTTTCAGGTTTGCAGATTATAAATGTTTACAATTAGTCACTGACAAAAAAAAACGGACGCCTATGACAAGAATGTGATACTCCAGACTCTTGATTTGAGGCTGTAATTATGGAAATATGTGACGTTACGTTCATCGCGTCCTCATGAGAGCGAATGTGCGTGACCATCCGGGATCCAGAGTCATTCCGTAGCCGTAGGGAACACTCCACCGGAATAAAGGCGCCATTTATGGTTTATAGCGTGTAATAGTAGGGATTTATGCCAAAATAAGTAGTAAAATAAAACTACATTTACAATAATTATCTATTAACGCAACTCACAAGGCAGGACTGACCGGCAGAGTGATAATTACTGTTCTATAGATTAGAGTCTTGGGATCCTCATTCTACGATTTCATGTAAATAGCAAAATGAATGGAACCAAACTGCAATACCACAGACAACCAGGGGGCAGAGGTGGCGCTGTTTATTAAAAAAAAAATGTTTTTCAACAACCCCTTTAATGGAGTGTGAAGACCAAGCGTCATCGGAGCAGATGCTCCATGTGAGCTCACCCTTAAAGGGGATGTACAGGAATCTGGGGATGGACATTGCATTACTCCTGTACTGTTTTTTGGCCCAAATCCGTCCCATTAAATTTATGGTTGTTGTTGAGATTTAGATTGAATCGTGGGAAATGTGAATTGATATTGTGATGGAAAACAACAACTCGGATGTATGAGAAGGGGAGGGAGGGAACATAAACCACCCCGACCCATTTTACAGACAATGGTTCCTGTAATTCTTGAGCTGGTCCAGAAATCTATGCACCACCCAAGATGGACCCTTTATATAGAGAATATTGGGCATGTAGCTGCTTGGCTCCTCTTGGGCAAGTGCAAGTTTGTAATTGGTGGAAATTGAAACATTTAAGCCCCGCCTCTGAGGAACCCTACCCTGCCCTCCCCCTAAGCTGCAGAGAAGCAGGACTTGCATAAACCTTACCTCCTGTATGGGTGGGTACAACCCAAAATTTCAGGATTGTTAATTAAAATTTAGGGCAAATCAACCCCACGCTGCGTCGTTGACCCGTTTCCAGTTATTCATTTCATAGATGACATGTAGCTTAGTTACACATGGCCCCGCCTCCTACATACAAGACTTGCTGCCCTGGGGGTAGTCCACAGGGACATATAGGGCAGTACACACAGATTTTAGGATTCCTTCTTTGGGAGAGTAACCTGTAGGTGTCACACACTTTCTGCCCTCTAGCAACTCTCACTTACCTAGAATCGAGGGCAAACAGGTGAGACCTGCTCAGATGAAGAAGATCCTCCACATTGTAGGACACTCTAGGACTTGTAAGGCTGTGTTCACACCTCATTTACTGGAGGAATTACAGAGGAACGTAACTTTCATCCTACCTATGGGATCCCTTGGTTTCTGTAAGTTCTTCAGTTCTCTATAATCTCCCGGAATCTTCAGTTTTAGAACTTGTTGCCGTTTTTTTTAGTGTTACTTTGTAGAATCCTGAATGTTGTATCATATGGCGCGGAGCGGAGAGATGAGGTCTCCTGAGATCCCCCCTAATAACACCCTATTGTGAGGTCCCGCAAGGTTTTACTCCAGACAAAAGCCGCTCTGAGTTCTCAGGTAATACGATCCGGCTCTGTAAGGAAAGTCTACAAAAGAGGTGCTGGTTACTCCCCGGCCGCTCATCTCGTGTCTCCGGAGCCGCCAGTCACTTCTCAGCTGTGAGGAAATGTAATATTAATGGGGCCTGAGAAAATCTGGAACATGGGGTACACGGTGGCCGAGGCTCATTATAGGATTATGAGAGGGGGACTGGAAAGCTGCGCCCACCCATCCAGGGCCCACCTAGAAACGCCCATGAAATGTGGAGTCGTTGGCTCCATTGACTTCTTCTGACTGTACATCCTGCGGCTTTGGAGGAGGTCAGGGTAGGGCTCGACAGTGGGACCCTCATGATCATACAGCACCCCTATGTATGGGTGTATCCTCTGCTGATCAGTGGTCTGGTGTCTGCTGGAAGAGGATGAAATGTTGCCCATTTACCCTTTAAAAACTATTTTCCTCCAAAGTCATGTGATAATGAGCAGAAAAGAGTCAAGTTTAGAGGCTCCATGGGGAGTGTCATTTTAGATAGCCATATCTTCCGTTCTGTAGCACCAAGAAACATCTTTCTGGTTTCATATTAAAGATAAGACTCTCATTGTTCAGATCCCAATAGACTTGTGGTTCTGTGATCTCCCCCTTTAATTATGGTATTTTTATATGGTGGACAAATAACGAACTAATTGCTTTCCGATAGTTTTGCTCTTTATCTGTAGCTGCGCTGCTGGTTGTGACTTGTCTGTGCAGATCACAATAACCGACGGCTGTTTGTTTGCTGTAAACTCTTAACAATCTGATTTTATAACGTCATGTGCCAGACAATGGTTGTGACCTCCTGATTATATTTACTGTTTAGTGGAGAATTACTGTATCATGGTTTATAGAAGAGCCCGGGATAAGCTGCAGCAGACTCCATTATCTTTCTGCAGCTGATAAATTACATTACTTATCCTGTACTGATCCTGAGTTACATCCTGTATTATACCCCAGAGCTGCACTCACTATTCTGCTGCTGCTGCAGTCACTGTGTACATACATGACATTACTTATCCTGTACTGATCCTGAGTTACATCCTGTATTATACTCCAGAGCTGCACTCACTATTCTGCTGCTGGTGCAGTCACTGTGTACATACATGACATTACTTATCCTGTACTGATCCTGAGTTACATCCTGTATTATACTCCAGAGCTGCACTCACTATTCTGCTGCTGGTGCAGTCACTGTGTACATACATGACATTACTTATCCTGTACTGATCCTGAGTTACATCCTGTATTATACCCCAGAGCTGCACTCACTATTCTGCTGCTAGCGCTGTCACTGTGTACATACATGACATTACTTATCCTGTACTGATCCTGAGTTACATCCTGTATTATACCCCAGAGCTGCACTCACTATTCTGCTGCTGGTGCAGTCACTGTGTACATACATGACATTACTTATCCTGTACTGATCCTGAGTTACATCCTGTATTATACCCCAGAGCTGCACTCACTATTCTGCTGCTGGTGCAGTCACTGTGTACATACATGACATTACTTATCCTGTACTGATCCTGAGTTACATCCTGTATTATACCCCAGAGCTGCACTCACTATTCTGCTGCTGGTGCAGTCACTGTGTACATACATGACATTACTTATCCTGTACTGATCCTGAGTTACATCCTGTATTATACCCCAGAGCTGCACTCACTATTCTGCTGCTGGTGCAGTCACTGTGTACATACATGACATTACTTATCCTGTACTGATCCTGAGTTACATCCTGTATTATACTCCAGAGCTGCACTCACTATTCTGCTGCTGGGGCAGTCACTGTGTACATACATGACATTACTTATCCTGTACTGATCCTGATACTCATTCATTACTAGAGCTTAGGTAGGGGGGAGGTATCTGACACTTTTATTGATAATCGTACAGACCAGCAGAATTCTGATTGCAGCTCTGGAGTGTAGTATAATATAGTACGTGACTGGTGTTCAGAGATAAACAATAAAAACAGTCTCCGTAGTTGAAAGGTCGGGGTGACCAGGGTAATGAGCTGGAGAATATTTGGCAACTGTTCCTACCAGTTACTGCAATAAATATTTGACATGTGAGTGAAGCTCTGAGTGACTCAATGGGTTTACTGTGTGTTCCTGGAGGTCGGCAGAACAATGATGTGAATGTAGGGGGCGGGGCTGCCCTTTCTCTATACGAAAGTATATAGGGGAAACAAGACAGGGGAGGGGTAATGCTGGGATCCTTCTTACATGGGTGGTGAGGGGTTAATTATCACTGGAATTGTTAATTTCTGAGCAAGAACATGAATCCTCATTACCCTCTCCCTATTGAGAACACATGCATCCTTGGCTGAGCAGAGCTTGCGTGTGTATTGAGAGGTTGTGAGATCTGTTGCTCATCTTTTTTGGGGTTTGCTTCTTAATTGTTACCCTGTATATGCAGTGGCCTAGGTATAACGATTTACAGCGGCTTTTGGTTAAAGGAATGC
Organism: Engystomops pustulosus; assembly: GCF_040894005.1. NCBI lineage: Eukaryota > Metazoa > Chordata > Amphibia > Anura > Leptodactylidae > Engystomops > Engystomops pustulosus. The sequence goes on from NC_092421.1 coordinate 85,233,694, forward strand.
TGTAGCTACACTGATGCAGAAACATATCTTGTTTAATTACTGAGCTGAGTGGTTTTGCTGAAAAAACTATTTTAAAATTATGATAATGAGGCTCTGTCGCTCCTGTGGCTGCTCTGGGGCTTCTCCTCTTACCCGAATTATGGATTGCTCCAGCCTTGTCCTGCCCAGCGTTAGCCGGGAATACATCATCACTGTGTTGTCCCTGACAGGCAGAAGTAATCAATCCCTGCACCATCCCCCATCTGCTGTGTAGGAGTCATCCAGCTCCAGTTGATTAGTCTTGTCTGGACAGCGGAGGAAGCTCCGAGTTATGTGTTTTTGAATGGCAGCCTGCATGCAACCCAGCTTTCCCAAGGTCCTGAATTTTATATATTTTTTTTTTTGAGCATTACAGCTCAGATCAGTGATTAAACAAGATATGTTTCTGCATCAGTGTAGCTACAGCATTCTCAAGGTATGTTTGGTTCACAATGTATAAAAACAAATGGTAGGTTTCCTTTAGATACATGGAGCAGTGGAGTCCTCCAGATCAAAAACTTTCCTGTTTTAGCAATTCTGCGCTCGTTGATCTCCATCTGCCGGAATAGTCCCAGAGATTGTCCAGGACCTTCTATAACCGGAGGTCAGACTCTTGCTGATGGTCTCCACTTAAGGCTACGGTAGGTGAGGATCACACAGACTGGATTTTACCCTATTTAGTCCGGGGTAATAAGCAGTGCCGGGTGTGTAGTCAGCCGCTTATCTCTCCTGCACCCACAGAGACTACCTGCATGCTCAGCCGCTCAGTAATGCAGACCGTGTGTATGGAAAGCAGGAGGTTTCCTCCATGTTTACTCGGATACTTTGCGATTGTGTTACACTGCCGGGGATTTGCATGATCCTGTACCGCGTGCACTGTGACCTTATATCCCAGGTGACCCAATGGTGGGAGGTCACTACATGCACTTTGTGTGTCCCTTCTGGACAAGGAGGTCCTACACGGTATCATCACCGAGGGTCCGGCTCAGTCTCCCCAAGGACCCCATTATAACAAAGTAACTTGCAGATCACAGGCCCCAACGTAACACCCCCCCCCCCCCCCAATTTACCATATGATATTTATAATACAGGTGTCCTTGGACCCAGTCGTGGATTATAATACAGGTGGTTTAGGCGGTAGCCCGGGGCCCTAGGCCACCCTAGGGGTCCCATGGCCACCCAAAGCACCCACCAGATTTTATACAGAAAAGAACGTTCACCCATTAAATCCTCGTACATCTGTTCCTGCTCCTAATACAGATGTACTCTTCAGGACCTTTTGAAGGTCCTCCAAAGGTCCTGAAACCGCAGATTGAAAGCAGCAGAAGGGACTGTCCTCCATTCCCCAGGAAGGTGATTCTATGACCAGATGTAGGAAGTGACTCCAGACTTGTAGGAACTATAATATTCATACAGCCCAGGACCCATGGAGGTCTTATCCCCCCCTGTTTGAACCCCCTCAATCACAGGACCCTGTGCTCATCCCTGTGCAGATACCCATAACTGTCCAAAGACTGTGCAATCCCACTATAATAACTCCCACTCCTCATACCCTACCATATAAGATCCCAACCAGGATGGTACAACCCGAGGCCTTCCTATGGTGCTGTTACATGGGAACCCCAAGATGAGTGCACCCCAAAAACCAACCACATGTGCTGATCTACTATAGTGTAAATGTGACGGATGCTCCCAGCCCCAAAGTGTATGAGGTCCCTGGTAGTGGACGTGTATTCAGGACCCAGACCTGAAAGTGAGAGTATGGGGGTCTGACACTGGCGCAGGGTCCTGCACAGGGAGAGGGGACGGGAGACATTTGCAAACAATAAGAAAGAAGTTTGTAGAGAGGAAACGTCTGACTTTCCTCAGGAATCTCCCTGTGATTGATCGGCATTGTCTGCGTCTCCTAGTAAATAACACGCATTGTCCTCCATCACACAGAACAAAGCCGCCGCGCCACATTCCTGCAAAGAAAATGGGGGTTCTGTCGCCTTCTGACAACTTTGTCTTATTGGTCTTTATATGGTTTTCTCTACTAAACTGTATACAATGTATACACACACAGAGGCAGGGCCTTTCCCAAAATATACATTGTTACACCAATATCTACTAGTTCTGTCACCACCAGCCAAATATTGTATCATATACAATGTATTCATGTTTATATATCAATATTTTCTAAAATACACATTTAATATTATAGTAGTTACAAAATAATATGACTGGTCTCCCACCGACAGACGACTTTGTGGTATTATTCTTAATATTCTATTGTATTCATAGTTCTAGTTTTTATTTATTTACTATTTTACTTTCCCCAAAATACACATCACATAACATCACATTCCAGATACAAGAGAAATCTAATAGTTCTGTCACCCTCAGACAACTTTGTTTTGTTGGTCATTCGACGCTTTAACCCTTCGTAACCCCGGGTGTATTTATCCCCCCCCCTCCTCCTCCTTCCTTCCCGGACCCTTTTTTTTTTTATTTTTACCTACTTCAACATACGATGTTCTATATATTTTATTTAAGGACACATTAGAAATAGTTTTTTATGCAATAAGATGTTGGATACAATATTTTTTTTTTATAGTTAAGGAAAAAAAGGCAAAAATTATTGAAAAAAAACCAAATCTTTCAATTTTTCAAGTGGTAAAATATCTTTTTAGACACGATAGTTTGGGGAACTCCACTCTTATAGTTGCATTGTGTGAGTCAATACTATTTGTATCATTATTTTGCTAGTTTGTCACAGCACAAGGCATAGAACAACTGGTGCGGGTGATGGATTTTTTTCTATTGGTCGGCTATCACATGGTTAATTTGCGCAGAAACCACTTTGATGGTGTTCGGAGTCATAGTTAATCGTCACAGTTAACAGCGTCTCACAGAGCAGTATATAGTCGTACAGCAGTAAGACAGTGTATATACAGACTGATCCAAGTATAATATTTAGTGTTCATGAGAAATGGAGGCAATTTGCCTGACAAGGGGGTGTGGCTTGTCATAAAAGGTGTGGCTTAAATTGCTAAATTTTTTTTTACAATTGCACCAAAATTTAGGTAAAATATATGTGGACCATTGAGTTCACAATAACCAGGACCCGACTATCTCTCCTCCAGTTGGGTCAAGTTTAGTAAGAAATTCCCGGCAGAGGTTCGTACTATTTCTTTGCAGATTTGCATGTAGAAATAGCATTGAAGGTTACAGGACCTTTTGAAAGGTCCTTGCACCTGATTTTTATGCATTTTATTGCAATTTTTTATTTTATTCAATTTTTTTTGCATTTTTTATGCACTTGATTTTTATGCACTGGATTTTCGCACACATTTTATGCAGTAATCTTATGATTCTGGGCAGAAATTGATGATTTCGATGAAAGAGAAACAAATAATGTGGATTTCCGGGGGATTAGGTGCAGATTCTCATCCTATGAACCTGCTCTGTGAGTGCAATGAGGCCGAATCCTTGTATTGAGCCCAGACTGATAGCAGCAGAGGGGCTCCCATGTACCTCCCACAGGCAGCAGCCTCCTTCCTCCTCTATTGTTCCTGCTGCAAATATAGAGATAATACACTGAGATGAGGGGTCTCGCTGTGTATGAGGGGGACGGTGGGCTCTGGGCTGTGAGAGGACTGACCTACAGAGGTAAGTGCAGAGGTTCCCATTATACATGCAATGTCTGCAGCACCAGGTATTGGGAGAGAATAATGACAGGTTCTAGCATAGAAACCCTTGTCCACTGTAACGAAGCTCCAGCACATGCAAGACAGAATGGAAGACTAACAAAGTTTTCCTCCACTTGTATGTAGAGAACTTTCCAATCTGCTGCCTATGAGCGGGGGCAGGGAGGGGGCTCAGCAGCAGCAGGTTGCTCAGGCTGGGAATGGTGGGGGATGGGGGATGAGTTACAGAGCTTTACACAAGTTCAAGACTCAATCCAGGGGGAGACAATGGATGGTGTCGCCCCCTCCTCCATCAGGACCCCAACCCCCAGCCGCAATCATCCGAGAAGTGTTACGCCCGAAGTTACAAAATTTGGATACATAAGAGATGAATTTAGAAGCCGTCATTTCATTTTAAAAAATGTTTCCTTTATGTTTGTTACAATGTAACAGTTTGAATTCTAGGATTTTTTTTTTTTTATTTTAAACCCAATTTTATGGAATTTACTTAATGTTTTTTATCATTCTTATCATTTTTTACTCTAGTTTTGTCAAGAAAATTGGCTTAGAAGCATGAAAATGATAATTTCTAGTGCAAAGTAAAAAGTTTTTTTTTTTGGTAACTACATCACCTCCGCAGGGGCGCAGCTCGTAGCCCACTAGTGCAATAGCCATAGCATGAGAACTCTCAGTATTGAAAGTTTGCAGGTTTTTACCCACAATGTTGCGCCAAGCTGGTGGGCGGGGCCATTGTCATACGCCGTGTACCGGAGCGCCGGTTATGATAAATGTTCCCCAGTGTGAGTATGATTGTTAGAAATAGACTGCACTGTTATGGAAAGTTAATGGGAGTCCTCAAGATACCTGGGCGCTGTGCTCAGCAATTCCTGCACTCTGAGTGTTACTGTTCTTGTGTTAATAATCATGTTCCCATGAGCCCCCTTATACATCAGTAGCTCCCGATAATGAGACGTTACACGTGACTCTTGTGTCGCTGCGGTTTGTGGTTAGTTTTCCTCTGAAGTTGAGCTCGGATGTTGGTAAACAGTAATTATCCGTAGTATTTACTTCTCCAGTTCTCAGTCGTCCTCGTGCAGGAACATGTCCCATCGCCGATACGGATAATTAGCGCCGTGTATACAGATCATTACCCTGCCGTGTGATCAGGACTTCTCCAGCGGTTAACTAGTTAATCTCCGAAAGGGGGATGCCCTCTGGCTGGGTGTTCACACATGGCAGTCATGGGGCCTTTACCAGGTTTATCTGCTATTTATATTTATCTTGTGTATTTTGTAAAAACTGTATGAAGCCCTGCACATGCCCTCCACTAGATAGGGAGCCCCTGCGCATGCCCTCCACTAGATAGGGAGCCCCTGCGCATGCCCTCCACTAGATGGGGAGCCCCTGCACATGCCCTCCACTAGATAGGGAGCCCCTGCGCATGCCCTCCACTAGATAGGGAGCCCCTGCGCATGCCCTCCACTAGATAGGGAGCCCCTGCGCATGCCCTCCACTAGATGGGGAGCCCCTGCACATGCCCCCTCAGTAGATAGGGAGCCCCTGCACATGCCCTCCACTAGATAGGGAGCCCCTGCACATGCCCTCCACTAGATAGGGAGCCCCTGCACATGCACCCCCCCAATACATAGGGAACCCCCGCACATGCCCCCCCTCCAGTAGATAGGGTGGCCCTGCACATGCCCCCCCCCCAGTAGATAGGGAGCCCCTGCACATGCCCCCCCCCAGTAGATAGGGAGCCCCTGCACATGCCCCCCCCAGTAGATAGGGAGCCCCTGCACATGCCCCCCCCCTCCAGTAGATAGGGAGCCCCTGCACATGTCCCCCCTCCAAGTAGATAGGGTGCCCCTGCACATGTCCCCCCTCCAAGTAGATAGGGTGCCCCTGCACATGCCCCCCCCCCAGTAGATAGGGAGCCCCTGCACATGCACCCCCCAGTAGATATGGAGCTCCTGCACATGCGCCCCCAGTAGATAGGGAGCCCCTGCACATGCGCCCCCAGTAGATAGGGAGCCCCTGCACATGCCCCCCCAGTAGATATGGAGCCCCTGCACATGCCCCCCAGTAGATAGGGAGCCCCTGCACATGCGCCCCCAGTAGATAGGGAGCCCCTGCACATGCGCCCCCAGTAGATAGGGAGCCCCTGCACATGCCCCCCCAGTAGATATGGAGCTCCTGCACATGCACCCCCCCAGTACATAGGGAGCTCCTGCACATGCACCCCCCCAGTACATAGGGAGCCTCTGCACCTGCACCCCCCCTCAGTAGATAGGGAGCCTCTGCACATGCCCCCCCTCAGTAGATAACACCTTTTTTTGACCGTTGAATATCTGCTTATACCCCTGTAAAATGATCACTTCTAGCATAGAGTGCACGCTGAGAGTTTTCGTTGTTTACGTTGTTGACGTCCCTCAAATCCCAACTTATGTGTTGCTCTTTCAGTATTACAGGGTCAGTCCGTGGGCGTCTGACAACTGGCACTGATGCTGCTGCAGCGTCTCATGTCTGTGTCACACCGTTATCGCTGGAGGTGAAAGGTCAGAGAGCGAGGGGTGGGAAGTGTTAATGTTTAGCTGGACATTACCTATACAGTGTGAGATCCTTCCCCTATACATTACTGTACACTATACACTGTGTATGCGCATACTGACCACCAGGAGCACCTGGCATCCCAAAAAGAACATTTTGGGTCCGACCTCTGTGTCTCCTCCCGGGATGTGCCGCACGTCTCCTGCACCTGTGAAGAGGACGGAATTATTTCTGTTTGTTTGCGTTGCCGGGTGATTATTGTCTCAGCGCCGTTTATCAGTGACAAAGGTTGTAAGCGCCCAACCTCAAATAATATCCACCCTGATTGTGAGGGGAACGTCCCGTCACTGTGAGCGGCGAAACTCGGGACGTTCCTTCTATGTACTGGACTCTGGGTGTGATAGAAACTGGACTCATGGGATGTGGGGTCCATATGTTGTGGCTCCTTCCATGTATTGATGTTCTCCCGTAACTAAATAACTCCCCTATGGTATAAGGATCTCGCCTGCTATCCGGGGGGATGATGGGGGGTGTTGGGGATCTCACCTGCAATCTGGGGGGATGATGGGGGTGTTGGGGATCTCACCTGCTATCTGGGGGGATGATGGGGGTGTTGGGGATCTCACCTGCTATCTGGGGGGATGATGGGGGTGTTGGGGATCTCACCTGCTACCTGGGGGGATGATGGGGGTGTTGGGGATCTCACCTGCTATCCGGAGGGATGATGGGGGTGTTGGGGATCTCGCCTGCTATCCGGGGGGATGATGGGGGTGTTGGGGATCTCACCTGATATCTGGGGGGATGATGGGGGTGTTGGGGATCTCACCTGCTATCCGGGGGATGATGGGGGTGTTGGGGATCTCTCCTGCTACCTGGGGGATGATGGGGGTGTTGGGGATCTCGCCTGCTATCTGGGGGGATGATGGGGGTGTTGGGGATCTCGCCTGCTATCTGGGGGGGATGATGGGGGTGTTGAGGATCTCGCCTGCTATCTGGGGGGGATGATGGGGGTGTTGGGGATCTCGCCTGCTATCTGGGGGGGATGATGGGGGTGTTGGGGATCTCGCCTGCTATCTGGGGGATGATGGGGGTGTTGGGGATCTCGCCTGCTATCTGGGGGGGGGGGTGTTGGGGATCTCGCCTGCTATCTGGGGGATGATGGGGGTGTTGGGGATCTCGCCTGCTATCTGGGGGGATGATGGGGGTGTTGGGGATCTCACCTGCTACCTGGGGGGATGATGGGGGTGTTGGGGATCTCACCTGCTATCTGGAGGGATGATGGGGGTGTTGGGGATCTCACCTGCTATCCGGGGGATGATGGGGGTGTTGGGGATCTCGCCTGCTATCTGGGGGGGGGGGTGTTGGGGATCTCGCCTGCTATCTGGGGGATGATGGGGGTGTTGGGGATCTCGCCTGCTATCTGGGGGGATGATGGGGGTGTTGGGGATCTCGCCTGCTATCTGGAGGGATGATGGGGGTGTTGGGGATCTCGCCTGCTATCTGGGGGGATGATGGGGGTGTTGGGGATCTCGCCTGCTATCTGGAGGGATGATGGGGGTGTTGGGGATCTCGCCTGCTATCTGGGGGGATGATGGGGGTGTTGGGGATCTCGCCTGCTATCTGGGGGGGGGGGGGGTGTTGGGGATCTCGCCTGCTATCTGGGGGATGATGGGGGTGTTGGGGATCTCGCCTGCTATCTGGGGGGATGATGGGGGTGTTGGGGATCTCACCTGCTACCTGGGGGGATGATGGGGGTGTTGGGGATCTCGCCTGCTATCTGGGGGGATGATGGGGGTGTTGGGGATCTCGCCTGCTATCTGGAGGGATGATGGGGGTGTTGGGGATCTCGCCTGCTATCTGGGGGGATGATGGGGGTGTTGGGGATCTCGCCTGCTATCTGGGGGGGATGATGGGGGTGTTGGGGATCTCTCCTGCTATCTGGGGGGATGATGGGGGTGTTGGGGATCTCGCCTGCTATCTGGAGGGATGATGGGGGTGTTGGGGATCTCGCCTGCTATCTGGGGGGATGATGAGGGTGTTGGGGATCTCTCCTGCTATCTGGGGGGATGATGGGGGTGTTGGGGATCTCGCCTGCTATCTGGGGGGATGATGGGGGTGTTGGGGATCTCTCCTGCTATCTGGGGGGGATGATGGGGGTGTTGGGGATCTCTCCTGCTATCTGGGGGGGATGATGGGGGTGTTGGGGATCTCGCCTGCTATCTGGAGGGATGATGGGGGTGTTGGGGATCTCGCCTGCTATCTGGGGGGATGATGGGGGTGTTGGGGATCTCTCCTGCTATCTGGGGGGATGATGGGGGTGTTGGGGATCTCACCTGCTACCTGGGGGGATGATGGGGGTGTTGGGGATCTCGCCTGCTATCTGGGGGGATGATGGGGGTGTTGGGGATCTCGCCTGCTATCTGGAGGGATGATGGGGGTGTTGGGGATCTCGCCTGCTATCTGGGGGGATGATGGGGGTGTTGAGGATCTCGCCTGCTATCTGGGGGGGATGATGGGGGTGTTGGGGATCTCGCCTGCTATCTGGGGGGGATGATGGGGGTGTTGGGGATCTCGCCTGCTATCTGGGGGATGATGGGGGTGTTGGGGATCTCGCCTGCTATCTGGGGGATGATGGGGGTGTTGGGGATCTCGCCTGCTATCTGGGGGATGATGGGGGTGTTGGGGATCTCGCCTGCTATCTGGGGGGATGATGGGGGTGTTGGGGATCTCACCTGCTACCTGGGGGGATGATGGGGGTGTTGGGGATCTCGCCTGCTATCTGGGGGGATGATGGGGGTGTTGGGGATCTCGCCTGCTATCTGGAGGGATGATGGGGGTGTTGGGGATCTCGCCTGCTATCTGGGGGGATGATGGGGGTGTTGGGGATCTCGCCTGCTATCTGGAGGGATGATGGGGGTGTTGGGGATCTCTCCTGCTATCTGGGGGGATGATGGGGGTGTTGGGGATCTCGCCTGCTATCTGGGGGGGGGGTGTTGGGGATCTCGCCTGCTATCTGGGGGATGATGGGGGTGTTGGGGATCTCGCCTGCTATCTGGGGGGATGATGGGGGTGTTGGGGATCTCACCTGCTACCTGGGGGGATGATGGGGGTGTTGGGGATCTCGCCTGCTATCTGGGGGGATGATGGGGGTGTTGGGGATCTCGCCTGCTATCTGGAGGGATGATGGGGGTGTTGGGGATCTCGCCTGCTATCTGGGGGGATGATGGGGGTGTTGGGGATCTCTCCTGCTATCTGGGGGGATGATGGGGGTGTTGGGGATCTCGCCTGCTATCTGGAGGGATGATGGGGGTGTTGGGGATCTCGCCTTGTATCTGGGGGGATGATGGGGGTGTTGGGGATCTCGCCTGCTATCTGGGGGGATGATGGGGGTGTTGGGGATCTCACCTGCTACCTGGGGGGATGATGGGGGTGTTGGGGATCTCGCCTGCTATCTGGGGGGATGATGGGGGTGTTGGGGATCTCGCCTGCTATCTGGAGGGATGATGGGGGTGTTGGGGATCTCGCCTGCTATCTGGGGGGGGTGATGGGGGTGTTGGGGATCTCGCCTGCTATCTGGGGGGGGTGATGGGGGTGTTGGGGATCTCTCCTGCTATCTGGGGGGATGATGGGGGTGTTGGGGATCTCGCCTGCTATCTGGAGGGATGATGGGGGTGTTGGGGATCTCGCCTGCTATCTGGGGGGATGATGGGGGTGTTGGGGATCTCGCCTGCTATCTGGAGGGATGATGGGGGTGTTGGGGATCTCTCCTGCTATCTGGGGGGATGATGGGGGTGTTGGGGATCTCGCCTGCTATCTGGGGGGGGGGGTGTTGGGGATCTCGCCTGCTATCTGGGGGATGATGGGGGTGTTGGGGATCTCGCCTGCTATCTGGGGGGATGATGGGGGTGTTGGGGATCTCACCTGCTACCTGGGGGGATGATGGGGGTGTTGGGGATCTCGCCTGCTATCTGGGGGGATGATGGGGGTGTTGGGGATCTCGCCTGCTATCTGGAGGGATGATGGGGGTGTTGGGGATCTCTCCTGCTATCTGGGGGGATGATGGGGGTGTTGGGGATCTCGCCTGCTATCTGGAGGGATGATGGGGGTGTTGGGGATCTCGCCTGCTATCTGGGGGGATGATGGGGGTGTTGGGGATCTCGCCTGCTATCTGGAGGGATGATGGGGGTGTTGGGGATCTCTCCTGCTATCTGGGGGGATGATGGGGGTGTTGGGGATCTCGCCTGCTATCTGGGGGGGGGGGGTGTTGGGGATCTCGCCTGCTATCTGGGGGATGATGGGGGTGTTGGGGATCTCGCCTGCTATCTGGGGGGATGATGGGGGTGTTGGGGATCTCGCCTGCTACCTGGGGGGATGATGGGGGTGTTGGGGATCTCGCCTGCTATCTGGGGGGATGATGGGGGTGTTGGGGATCTCGCCTGCTATCTGGAGGGATGATGGGGGTGTTGGGGATCTCGCCTGCTATCTGGGGGGATGATGGGGGTGTTGGGGATCTCTCCTGCTATCTGGGGGGATGATGGGGGTGTTGGGGATCTCGCCTGCTATCTGGAGGGATGATGGGGGTGTTGGGGATCTCGCCTTGTATCTGGGGGGATGATGGGGGTGTTGGGGATCTCGCCTGCTATCTGGGGGGGGGGGGTGTTGGGGATCTCGCCTGCTATCTGGGGGATGATGGGGGTGTTGGGGATCTCGCCTGCTATCTGGGGGGATGATGGGGGTGTTGGGGATCTCACCTGCTACCTGGGGGGATGATGGGGGTGTTGGGGATCTCGCCTGCTATCTGGGGGGATGATGGGGGTGTTGGGGATCTCGCCTGCTATCTGGAGGGATGATGGGGGTGTTGGGGATCTCGCCTGCTATCTGGGGGGATGATGGGGGTGTTGGGGATCTCGCCTGCTATCTGGGGGGGATGATGGGGGTGTTGGGGATCTCTCCTGCTATCTGGGGGGATGATGGGGGTGTTGGGGATCTCGCCTGCTATCTGGAGGGATGATGGGGGTGTTGGGGATCTCGCCTGCTATCTGGGGGGATGATGAGGGTGTTGGGGATCTCTCCTGCTATCTGGGGGGATGATGGGGGTGTTGGGGATCTCGCCTGCTATCTGGGGGGATGATGGGGGTGTTGGGGATCTCTCCTGCTATCTGGGGGGGATGATGGGGGTGTTGGGGATCTCTCCTGCTATCTGGGGGGGATGATGGGGGTGTTGGGGATCTCGCCTGCTATCTGGAGGGATGATGGGGGTGTTGGGGATCTCGCCTGCTATCTGGGGGGATGATGGGGGTGTTGGGGATCTCTCCTGCTATCTGGGGGGATGATGGGGGTGTTGGGGATCTCGCCTGCTATCTGGGGGGATGATGGGGGTGTTGGGGATCTCTCCTGCTATCTGGGGGGATGATGGGGGTGTTGGGGATCTCTCCTGCTATCTGGGGGGATGATGAGGGTGTTGGGGATCTCGCCTGCTATCTGGGGGGATGATGAGGGTGTTGGGCATCTCGCCTGCTATCTGGGGGGGGATGATGGGGGTGTTGGGGATCTCGCCTGCTATCTGGGGGGGATGATGGGGGTGTTGGGCATCTCGCCTGCTATCTGGGGGGATGATGAGGGTGTTGGGGATCTCTCCTGCTATCTGGGGGGATGATGGGGGTGTTGGGCATCTCTCCTGCTATCTGGGGGGGATGATGGGGGTGTTGGGGATCTCACCTGCTATCTGGGGGGGGGTGTTGGGGATCTCTCCTGCCCTCCAGGGTGCTAGGAGGACCGTGTCTGCCATCCTGTGATCATTCAAAGTGGAACTAGTTCACCTTCAACCCCTTCGCCCTTTCTTCAGACTGTATATCTACACCGGTCTCCTCCATCCTAATTATTTTAGTAAATATTAGCCAGAAGGTCGTGTTCTCCAACTGCCCCATACAGGTGGGGGGGGGGGGGGGTGAGGTCACTGAATGGGGCAGTTACATGAATAGAACTAGTGATGCTGATTTTCTACTTTTCAGGCTCTCTGTCCTGTGCACAGACCCCACATATAATATCATATAGTCACCTATCAGGATATACACCAGGTGTGTAGCGTAACCTACCTGGCAGAAGGAAGTATCAGGGCGTGTATGTGCTCCTACACATATATGTCCAGCATCTACATGGCGCTTCTTTACACCCCGCCATATGGCGTTAGCAGTGCGCATGCGGGGGTATAATCTGCACCGGCGTCCACGTTGTTTTTGTGTTTTCATTGTTTTCCGTCTTATCCATCAAGAAATGAGTAGATTATGTCTGGAGCAGGTGGTGCAGCGGGGGATTAGTGGTAATCTGCTCCTTATTAACAGATTACATCTAAAACCATGTTATTGATTGTTTTAAAAATTCCACTTATTTATGTAAAATTGATAATTGGATACATTTTAATTAAAAATCTTCCTATTAGCCGGCAGTGATGCCAGTGTGGTGCGGGTAAAGCAGGTCGTGGCCTTCTGCAATAATGGGGATTAGATATGAGGTGGATGATCTCTTCCGGGCTAGTGATCTGATCCTCGTCTTCTCCCGCAGACATGACGCTTCTGTCCTCACAGCCCGAGGTCCTGGAGGAGAGTCCATCTGCCGCGTCCACCACCGAGAACTCGGAGATGAGGATGCTGGAGAAGAGGTCAAAGGTCATCGAGGAACTGTTACAGACCGAACGCGACTACCTGAGGGACCTAGAGACCTGCGTGGAGCACATCATGCGCCCCCTACAGGCCACACAGGTACCACCCAGCCAAGAGGTGCCACAGAGAGTCCTGGTGTGTATGGAATAGAGGTGACCCCTATATGGCCTGGCACCGGCTACGGACACATATACACCTTATACGTACATGTATTCTCCTTCACAAATCCCTCTCTGATACATTGTAGCAGACTGTCAGCTGTGAGAATGAATTCTGTAACATTGGAGCTAATTGGAAACAATAGTTTATGTATTTTTTGCTCATTTATCGCATCTGATTTAACCCTTCATTTCCTCGCAGATGACAAATGTGGATTTTGATGTTCTTTTTGGAAACATCCATTCAGTGATCAGTGTGACGCAGATGTTACTGGGAGCGCTGGAGAACTGCGACTCTGTGGGTGAGTAGTGCTCTATAGGGGAATTAGTGTCCTAGACATGTGGCTTCTATAGGTGCCATCGTGTCCTAGATACATGGATTCTATAGGGGATTGGTGTCCTGGACATGTATATTCTATAGGGGGATTAGTGTCCTGGACATGTATATTCTATAGGGGGATTAGTGTCCTGGACATGTGGCTTCTATAGGTGCAATGGTGTCCTAGACACATGGATTCTATAGGGGATTAGTGTCTTCCACCTGTGGCTTTTATCAGGGAACTTGGGGGATTTGGTGTCCTTGGCGTGGCCTTTTTATTGGGGACTAGTGTCCTTGATATGTGGCTTCTATAGGGGGATTGTAACCAGGTTCATATAAACATGATCTACCATTGTGAGCAATACAGAGATAATCATGTCATTCTGAATACGCAAATTAGCCTGCAAGTGCACTGAGGGCGGACCTATGTGGACAGATTTGCCTACAGACAGCAATGACGGAGACAGAGATGGAAATGCCAATCGGCCATAAAGGCAGCAATTCCCAAAGATAGTCGGGGGACACTTGCATCTGTAGGCAAATTGTGCCCGCCCCCAGTGCACTTGCACGGTCATTTGCATATCATTCAAACGTTGATTATTTTTTCATTGTTTTTCTGGTTTGTAGCCCAGTTTCTGCTCCTGAAATATCTTCTATTTACACGGAAATATTATTGGTTACAGACTCCTTCTTAAAGGGGAAGGTTAAGGAAACAAACAAGATCTCTGTGATGAGGAACAGATGATCTCATAAACTCCAGAGCACCATTATGTAAATCTTATTGTTACTCTTCCCCAGGTCTGATATTCCTCGAGCAGCGGATGGAGCTGGAGTGCGTGTACAAGGAGTATTGTCAGAACCACGAGGAAACCATCGCACTGCTGGAAAGCTACGAGAAAAACGAGAAGTTCCAGAGGAGCCTCCACGAGTGTATGGAGACTGTCAAGTAAGATGGACACCGGAACGTCAGAGGCTGGGACCTCACAAGGGGCACCCGGGGAATCTGGCGGCAGAGCATGCATGTCTATCACAGCAGAGACACAGAGGGGTCCAGACTTGGGGTACAGGGCCGGCGCCCTGTACCAGATCTGCTGGGGGCCCACATAAGGCTGTACATAAGGAATCCATGGGAGTGAATGGGGCTGTATATAATGAATTCATAGGGATGAGGGGGGCTTATATAAAATAACCATGAGGGGGCTGATTGCTATGATAAACTAGGGAATATTTTAGGACAGGAGACTGTTTTAGTGTCTGAATTTTCAATGCCGCCACATGAGTTCACTGAAAGGGGCCCACTGAGGCTCTGCCGCCCAGGGGCCCACTGAGGCTCTGCCGCCCAGGGGCCCACTGAGGCTCTGCCGCCCAGGGGCCCACTGAGGCTCTGCCGCCCAGGGGCCCACTGAGGCTCTGCCGCCCAGGGGCCCACTGAGGCTCTGCCGCCCAGGGGCCCACTGAGGCTCTGCCGCCCAGGGGCCCACTGAGGCTCTGCCGCCCAGGGGCCCACTGAGGCTCTGCCGCCCAGGGGCCCACTGAGGCTCTGCCGCCCAGGGGCCCACTGAGGCTCTGCCGCCCAGGGGCCCACTGAGGCTCTGCCGCCCAGGGGCCCACTGAGGCTCTGCCGCCCAGGGGCCCACTGAGGCTCTGCCGCCCAGGGGCCCACTGAGGCTCTGCCGCCCAGGGGCCCACTGAGGCTCTGCCGCCCAGGGGCCCACTGAGGCTCTGCCGCCCAGGGGCCCACTGAGGCTCTGCCGCCCAGGGGCCCACTGAGGCTCTGCCGCCCAGGGGCCCACTGAGGCTCTGCCGCCCAGGGGCCCACTGAGGCTCTGCCGCCCAGGGGCCCACTGAGGCTCTGCCGCCCAGGGGCCCACTGAGGCTCTGCCGCCCAGGGGCCCACTGAGGCTCTGCCGCCCAGGGGCCCACTGAGGCTCTGCCGCCCAGGGGCCCACTGAGGCTCTGCCGCCCAGGGGACCACTGGACTCTGCCGCCCAGGGGCCTACTGATACCTGGAGCCGACCCTGTTAGGGAGCAATAAAGAGTCCAGTTCTATAACTGATACAATATAACTGGGGGTCCTTCTTCTCATAGACCTCTGTGGTACATACCCTTTGGGGCAGCCATTGGGGGCATCGCCCCGACCCCACCGGCAGTCTGGTTAGGACTTTGTATCGCTTCGCTGCCGAGATTTTTCTCAGTGGTTTATTTACATAAAGTTTCATGTTCCCTTCATCCCTTTTGATCTTTTCTTGGTGATGCTGAATCCAGCTGAGCGCAGGAGCTTACAATTCATTACTAACACGCCGTGTCCGTCGCTTTACAAAACAGTTTCTTTGCCTTTTCTTAAAAAATGTGCGTGGGTGGTAACTGTGTTTTTTGTTTCTCCCCTTTTTCTTGTGACACAGGAGCCTGTACCAGGAATGGTGAGTAAACTTCAATGCTTTATGTTCTTAAAGGGAAGCCATAAAAGTCCCCTCTATCTATTTGTTTAAAGGGTTTGTCCACTTTTTTGTTGGCTGCTCATAGATTGTAACACTACTGATAATCCCAGCAATCACTCGTGATCGGCATGAGTGTTCCCTTCTCCTACAGCACCCCTGCTGGAGAGATGAAGTATTACATGGGGGCAACAGAAAACAATGGGGCAGATTTACTTACCCGGTCGATTCGCGATCCAGCGGCGCGTTCTCTGCGGTGGATTCGGGTCCGGTCGGTATTTATTAAGGCAGTTCCTCCGCCGTCCACCAGGTGGCGCTGCTGCGCTGAAGTTCCCCGCAACGCACTGGAATACACCGAGCCGGGCTGAGTGAAGGCAAGTGCAAGCTTCGCGACACATTTTTTTTTTTAAATGCGGCGGTTTTTCCGAATCCGTCGGGTTTTCGTTCGGCCACGCCCCCCCGATTTCCGTCGCGTGCATGCCAGCGCTGATGCGCCACAATCTGATCGCATGCGCCAAAATCCCGGGGCAATACAGGGAAAATCGGCGCAAATCGGAAATATTCGGGTAACACGTCGGGAAAACGCGAATCGGGCCTTGGAGGGCTGAAACTTCTATTATTTTGGGAATTTCAATGTATTTCATATTACGACGCTTTTTGGTTTATTTACTTGCAGACAGAATTTACTGATTTTGCATGTTATCCCACAGGGGGCGCACCAACTACATAAACCTGGGGTCCTTCCTTATTAAGCCTGTGCAGAGGATTATGCGATACCCTTTACTCCTCATGGAGCTCCAAGGGGCGACCCCCGAATCTCACCCCGACAAGAACCCCATAAGGGAAGCGGTGCGAGCCGCCAAGGAGATCAACGTCAACATTAACGAATACAAGAGGAGGAAGGACCTGGGTGAGTCCTGGGCGACTGTTAAAGGGGCTCAATTCTCTCTGACCGCCCCTTTAATAGGAGAGAGTTGGAGAGTTATGGGTCTGGGGATTTATACAGCAGAATTTTAAGGGGCAAATTACTAAAGTATTGGTAGCCAATGAGTTTTTGGCGAGGGGCTGTGACAAATGAGTGACGTCATTGGGGGGGGGGGGGGAGTGACTGAGTGACATTACTCAGTTGTCACAGCCACTCCCACCCAATGACATTACTCAGTTGTCACAGCCACTCCCACCCAATGACGTCGGGCTGTGACAACTAAACAAGACACTGGGTAAATAGTTTATTTTTGAAATTTAATTAAAATGTTTACTTCCTGCAGTTGTAAAATACCGCAAAGGAGATGAAGAGAGTCTCATAGACAAGATTTATAAGCTAAATATCCACTCCATCATCAAGAAATCCAACCGGGTGAGCAGCCACCTGAAGCATCTCACCGGACTCGCCCCCCAGGTAATGGAACTTACTGGCACTGAATGTTAAATACAGAAGTTTTCCAGGATGTTGCAGTAACAGCGCCTCCCATGTCCATAGGTCACCTCCAGTATTACAGCTCAGACTAATTTATAAATGAATTGTGCAGGTGATTGTTACTTAAAGGAAATGTCCATCTTATCACCAGATCAAAGACGAAGTGTTCGAGGAGACGGAGAAGAACTTCAGGATGCAGGAGCGGCTCATCAAGTCCTTCATCCGCGACCTCTCTGTCTACCTGCAGCACATCAGGGTGAGGCCCTAATAGCAGTGTGCTAAATCCTGACCTGATGGCGAGATGTCACATACCAGGAGCTCAGTGTCATCTCATGCGGGGTTAATAAGTAACATCACAGGAGGTGTTTTTCATATCCAAGTTCATGGCGTTCACTCCGAGCTTGTAAATAACGAGGATCATGGGAATTCATAGAGAAAATTCCATTTTGAAATCCATGTGTAATACTTACTTTCCCCTCCGGGGGCGATACAGGGAAACTGGTTTGCAGCGATCGCTGTGGTCAGGCAGCAGATATCTAGATTAAAGTTTCTGTGTGGGTGGAAAGTGGGGTAAGTAGCTGTTTGGGAGTTCACTTACTGGGGTAGAGGACCTGTTCACATGAGGTTAGGATCTATTGGTTTGGATCTCCCGCCTTTCCTCCAATATTTGTGGGTTTGGAACTTGAAGCCCCAATCCTTTTTATCAAACTGGTCCATGTCACATAATTGAAAGATCCAAATTGCCCCCCAGCGCATGCGCAAGACGTATCCATAAGCCCCACTTTATCCCAAGTCTTCTCTTCTCATCCATTGGTTTGGGGTTAAGGGGTGGAGGAGAGAGTCATCTGTATAGATACATCAATGTCCACTTTTTGTCTACTTTTCTGGGTCACTGTCGTCTATAAGAACATGGGATCAGCCACCTATTTAGTAGGGGGTCAGGTAGGGTCAGTACCAGCACTGGGCCCAGAGGTGCTGGAGGGCATAGGAATCCATTTTGGTGAGGGGGGCTGTATCTAATGAATCCATAGGGGGTCTGTATATAAAATATCCATGAGGAGGCTGTTTGGGATAATAAACTAGGGAATATTTTCGAGAACAGGAGACCGTTTTAGTTTCTGAGTTGCAAAGGGACCCACTGAGGCTCTGCTGCCCAGGGGCCTCCTGAGACCAGGAGCCGACGCTGGGGTCAGGGAGCTGTTCCTGCCCTCATTGTAAGCCTCAGTTTCGCTTGTGTTTTCTAGGAATCGGCCTGTGTGAAGGTCCTGGCCGCTATGAGTATGTGGGATTTATACTCGGACAAAGGGAGCAGTGACCTGGAGAAGTTCCAGAAGGCTCATCGGCACATCAGCGAGAAGCTCTTCACCGAGTTTGTGAGTGCTCGCTGTCTCTTGTTTCATTAATATTTCTGGTATAAACATATATAATTGTATCTCTCATTCCTTTGGTTCCTGGATTAAAGGGATAGAAATTTGCCTTCCCTCTTCTTAGATAACTTGTAACGCCCGAGTGTCCTGTCGGCTATTGGTCGTGTGGGATTGTTATCTGCATCTGATTGTTGGGGTCTGACCCCTGACGATCCCATTGATCAGATGGAAAAAAAAAGTGAGACAGCGCCATATAAACTGTGGGGGATCTTGGTTCTGCAACTCCGTCCCTTCTATCAGCTGATGAGTCCATGAATTGGACCTCGATTGTGTATTCAGGAACCTTTACACTGTACATAGATGTCCCTGGCAGTAACATAGGGCTAGTAATTATACCCCTGACATTCCAGCCTGCGGGCATTACTGGGGTGTGTCCCGGGCAGAGATAATAGGACTATATACACATAGAAGATAATATCCTGCAGGACTGAACAGAGAAGAATTGTGGATTGTGTTTCAAAACCCAATCCAGACAGAACGGGATGGACCCAACCCGATGGCCGACAGTTCTCTAGTTCTGTTATATATTCTAGACATGTATATTTCTGCCTCACAGAAGGAAAGAACAGAGAAGCTGGTGATCTCCCCTCTGAATCAGCTCCTCACCATGTTCGCTGGACCTCACAAGCTGGTGCAGAAACGCTTTGATAAGCTCCTGGACTATCACAACTGCACGGAGCGAGCCGAGAAACTGAAGGACAAGAAGACCCTGGACGAGCTGCAGTCGGCCCGGAACAACTACGAGGCTCTGAACGCACAGCTACTCGACGAGCTGCCCAAATTTCACAATTTCGCCAAGGAGTTATTTTCCAGCTGTGTCCGGGGCTACGCCAATGCCCATTGTGACTTTGTGAAACTCGCCCTGGAGGAACTGAAGCCGCTTCTATCTGTAAGTCTGAGAGATGTCCATAGACTGAGGATCATCAATGTCCAGACAGAGGTGAATTGAGATGAAATTTGTGATGTTTTTGTGTCTTCCTAGCTGTTGGGGATCGGCGGACGTGAAGGGAACCTGATTGCGTTATTCCAGGAGGAGCACAGCAAGGTTCTAGAGCAGCTGCAGGTCTTCACTTTCTTCCCCGAGAACCCTCCTCCGGCCAAGAAGCCTTTCGAGAGGAAAACCATTGAGCGGCAATCTGCTAGGAAGACCGTCCCGAGCCCGGTGAGTGATGTGTGGTTGTGATCCTGAAATTTTTATCGCATTGCAATCTTTGGTTGTACTTTAAGTTACTGAATAAAGTTGTGGTTTGTTTAACCTTTACAGGCCAAATACATCCCACAGCAAGACGAACATCGGACGTTGTTACTCGCCAGGTACCCGCCGGAAAAACTCTACCAGGCTGAACGTAACTTCAATGCCGCCCAGGACCTGGATGTGTGTGTACAAGAGGGGGATCTGATCGGGGTAATCAAACAACAGGACCCAATGGGAAGTCAGAACCGGTGGCTGGTAGACAATGGAGGTAAGTTGTGCTAGTAGTGCCAGGTTTAAGGGAAGTAGGATCAAACATGTTACATCATGCCCCAACCTATCTGGCCACAGGTTTACTCCCTCTTCTTACAGAGAACACGTGCACTCTTTGCTCAAGACAAGCGTGCATGTGCATGGCAGGTTAGAAGAAAAAGCTCATCTAAATGTTCATCTCGATCCTTTTGGAGACCCTTCTTTAATTATTTCACATTGGCCACCCATTTCTATTTGAAGACAACATTCAAATTATGATATAATGTTGCAGAAGTTACCCACTAATATAATGTGTTTCCTCCCGCAGTGACGAAAGGTTTTGTGTACAGCTCCTTCCTGAGGCCGTACAACACCCGGCACAGCCATTCCGACGCATCTATCGGCAGTCATTCCTCCACCGAGTCTGGCTATGGTGGTTCCTCTCCCAATTTCTCCCGGCAGAACAGTAACAGCACTTTAACTATCAACGCTACAGTAGGCTCTGTGAGTTTCACCACCGCTTCCACCACAAAGTCCTCTTTGGACCCCCCTGTGCCGAGCAGCGACCACCCCGACGCCAAATGTAGTTCTGCGGCTGAGGTGACCTCGAAGAGGTCTTGTGAAACCGATTCTGCTCCACTTCCACGAATTATGGAAAAAGAGGGAATGATCACAGCAGACTGTGCCGAGCAGAGGGACTCTAACCGCCGGGGGAGCGAGAACGGGAGCGTCTCCTCTACACACAGCAATGGAGACAAAGGGCTTAACACTACAAGTCGCAAACCACATAGAAGAAAGACACCTTCACCTGTAGGAAATGACTTGGAGCCTGAAGAATGTGACTTAGAGGGGAACCAGGTGAGACAAGTAAGATGTTGTAGACGATTACCCCCCCACATTTTATAAATTTATATTTAACGGTGCTCCCCAAACTCAGGACAGCTGCAAGTGGGTCCATTACTTTTTGCAGCTTCAGAAATAGCACCAGATATACCATTGTCCTACTACAACATTCAGCACCAGGGGCACCAACGTAGCACAACATGGGCACTTAGCACCAGGGTCTCCAACATAGCACACCAGGAGCACGAACGTAACACAGCACAGACCACCAGGCGCTCCAACGTAGTACAGCACAGGCACTGAGCACCAGGGGCACCAACATAGCACACCGAGGGCACCAACATACACCAGGGGCACCAACATACACCACGGGCACCAATGTAGCACAGGCATCGGGAACCAAGGTCTGTAACCTAGCATACCAGGGGCACCAACATAGCACAGCACAGGCACTGAGCACCAGGGGCACCAACATAACACAACATGGGCACTGAGCACCAGGGGCACCAACGTAGCACAGGAGCCAGGCACCATGGTCACCAACGTAGCACAGCCACAGAGCACTAGGGGCACTAACGTGGCACCAGGCATCAGGGGTACCAATGTGGTGAATTCAGGGTGAATCGAAATGTTGCAGTTTTCTATGCTGTGGCCTTCTCTTTTCTTTTGTTTGGACTTTTGGGATCCTGCACACCAGGACCTACACAGGTTGTTGCCTTTTTTTCTTTTTTTGTTACCAACGTAGCACAGAACGGGCACAAAGCACCTGGGGCACCACCAACTTAGCACAGGCGCCAAGCACCAGGGGCACTTAGGTGGCATAACATGGGCACAGAGGACCAGGGGCCATATGATTGTGTTTTCGCTCTTATATCTCATCTTATTTGTAGATGTCCCCCAGGATTTGTAAAGCGCTATGGAATATGATGGCGCTATAGAAGATGATTATTAATACTTACAGTATATATCTTTCGTCATAGGTGTATTACGCTGTTTACTCCTTTAAAGCGCGTTCTCCAAATGAACTCTCCGTCACAGCCAATCAGAGACTCAAGATCCTGGAATTCCGAGACATGAATGGAAACGGTGAATGGTGGTTGGCTGAAGTAGAAGGAAGGCGGGGCTACGTGCCATCCAACTACATCCGGAAGACTGAGTACACGTGAGATGGGATCTCCCCATTGGCCAGTACTGGGAACCATTAGGACGGCGTCTGTGCCTTTTTTTTCTGAAATGACTTTCTTTTTAAAATATATTTTTGCTGCTGAAGTCACTTGAACAATATTTACAGAGAATGTGGTTTTATATCCTAGGACTTGCTATCAGCGAGTACGTCCATACTAAGGGGAGGTGGTTTTCAGGTAGATTTTTGGTGCAGTGTGCCAGCGCAGTCCGTATAAGGATCAAATATTGGCTGAGAATATGGGCAGTCATTGGGGAGAACCAGCTACTGGCGTAACCGATAGGCGCCGGGCAGGGGCCCCGCTGCGACCATAGGTGAAGACCAGTATTATAGGCAGGTGAGGACCTGGTACAGATTTGGGGTCCAGGTTACCCCTCTGTGGGGGTCAAGTTTGACTTTTGGGTTTGAATTGCAAAAGTATTCACACCCCTTTAGCCCTTAGTTTAGAAGATTGCGCTGTAGCAGATAAGATAAAGCACTGATTACATGATATTATTGCTATAGCGAGAGTTTGCCGTGCTCCGATTGGCCGATAGATCGGAGGTTGGATGACACGCCGACCACCAACGTGGCTACTCCTACGGTGGCACTTATGATAGGATTTTACTGATGGCAGTGACTTTTCGGAGAACATCCGCTATACACTAGTTACGCCCTCTGCTGTGTGCGGTGCTGGGTGCAGTATTACAATTTGGAGGGATTTTAGTTGCTCTGTAGAACCACACATAAGAGGCCACGCCCTGCCACCAATAGCACCACACCTGTCCACGGGTCGTGGCGGGCATTGGAACAAAGCTGCGATATCAGAGAACAATATGGACTATTTTTGGAAGAAAGCCGCCATTTTTTACTTTTCAAATTCTGTAAAAATCCCCTATGAATGTCCCTGACACTGGGAAGGACTAGACCAGGAATATTAGTCCTATGTCGCCCCAGTGCAATCCATTCAATAGGAACAAACATCCGTCTCATCCACAGCCTGGAAGGTGCAGGAAACTAGAACTCGATGGCACAGATATTGCCAAGGGCTTTCCCACTGATTGTATGAAAAAACAGCGCCTCTCTTGTTCATGGCTGAGACTGGTATTGCAGCTCAACCCTATTCACTTGAATCGGACGGAGCTGCAGACTGGACACGTGATGTCACCGAGCTGTGAAGTGCAGGGCCTCATTCATGTGGGTGGTAGGGGACTGAGTGGACGACCCCTGACCTCATATCCTAAGGATAGGTACCCAATAAGCAGATCCTGGAGTATCATTTTGAGCTGTAATTCCACACATAGCCACGGCCACGGCGCCTTTTCCAGAAAAAATAAATGACTCCTACAATGTACAATGGTTACCTAGAGAATTCTACATGGTAATCTCACCCCAGTCTTATCGGGACGACCTCGATGCGCTAATCTCTGGGCTCTTCCGTTACATTGTGTTATTTATATTTACACATTGACCCGAGTGGGGGACGGACATTTGTAGAATATACAGTTTCCTATGAAATGAAGCATTATATATACGATGTGTATCACACAGAGTCATGAGCTGAGTGATGGGACCGGACTACTGAGCGAGAGCAGGATCCGCGTATCCTTATGTATTATCCTCATTGTATTGGTGTTTTTACAGACCTAGACTTTGCACATTTCCACTTAGACACCTTCTTGTAGGGGGGATACAAGTTCTTTTTATTGTGTGTAGAACAATTGTATGATACGTTTTGTGTATTTTTTTTATACTGTTGTGTATTTCTCCCCCAAATCCCCCGATAGGAGGGGGGTGGGGGTCCTGCTCATTTCTAGAGGCTGCGGTTCAATGAGGAAAATCGTGTTTTATCCCATCGTGCAATGATATAACGGAACCAATAAACCTCGGATATTTGGATGATGTGACATGTGTTTACTGAGGTTTTATTTTACTCTTTGTCTATAATAATACAGCACAAAAAAAAATCAGTCATTTAATAATCAATGATATAATGTAAAGATATTGTGCTGATCCTTGTCCATAGGATAGTGGAAAACATGGCCCATTAATGAACCGAAATCCCCCTGGAGTCACATAGACAATGAATAAGTGAGTCCACCTAGGCAGGGGCGTAACTACAGGGGTAGCAGCTGCTATGGGGCCCACAGTGTCAGGGGGCCCAGCATCTAGGGTATTGGCTGTGTATATTCTGTGTGTATGTATGTATATAGTGCATGTGTGTGTATGTGCTGGATGTGTGTGGGTATATACGCTATACGAGTGTATATGGCACTGTATGTATGTATACATGGTGTTTGTATACTTTATGTATGTTTATGCTTTATGTATATAAATCTGTGACTATATGAGTGTATCATGCGATTGTAACTCACATGTGTGAGTATACAGACATCTATAATTTTGGGGGGGTAGGGGGCCCCAATCAGAAGGCTGCTATGGGCCCTGCCTCTCCAAGTTATGCCCCTGCACCTGGGTCAGATGCTGTTAGTGATATAGTAATATTTCCTTAGGATATATAGATGAAACAAAAAAATCAGTTTTACATGAGAGGTTGCGCTTTACAACTGTTGCAAAACTCCCCCTTGCAAGTCGTCCGGACACCCTGCGGCTATAACACTGTGCTGAGACTTGTAGATATAAGGGGAGGGTGGAGCACGGGGTATAGATGGATGTACGGATTTATGTTTTGGTACCATCTGTATGGACTTGACATCAGATGCTTCTTCTGCACCACAATCCAGTACAACCAGAACTCACCAGTACCAGAACCAGTACTCCCAGTATGTCATATATACACAACTAAGAGAAGGGCCACACAGTCACCTGTTCCGTCACATAAGATGCGTTTTCCTTTGTCCGTTCCAGTTTGTTTTGGGTTTGCTGCAGTCTATGCTGCGAGGGGCTCATCCAGACAAGATCCCGAAGCTTCCGGTGCCGGCATCTCTGACCATAGAGGAGAAGTGCCCGCGCCTTCTCAGGAGATCTTCCGGGTTTCCATATTCTATGATCTTTCCCGAGTCCAACACCAAGACCCTGCAAAGAGGAGAAAGATGCAAGGAGTCCCAACAGCTGTATATGGAGAATTCAGAAATATATGCAGGAAACTCGTCCCGGACTATGGTCTGGAGCGATAAGTGTTGTTATAATATAAGTGACTAAGGATAAGGACCGGTAATAATCCGCGTTCTCACCGGTTACTGTCCATGATGGTGTGTAATCGATGTGCGATGGTCAACACTGTGCAATCTGCAAATTCGCTGCGGATGGTTCTCTGGATTAAATTATCCGTCTCCAGGTCCACGGCGGCCGTGGCTTCATCCAGAATCAGGATCTTGCATTTGCGGAGTAACGCCCGAGCCAGACACACCAGCTGCCTCTGCCCGACACTAGAGGAGATGCAAGAGATGTTTAAGATCTAAGTCCTGGTGCACATTACCGGATCTTCTGGACGTGATCCGGTCACATGACGGACCCCATAGACCTCCACTCTGCGTGGTCACTATGCACTGAGGCTCATTTCCTATGGACATCGGTCAGGGGAGCAATGACCAACCCCCACCCGTCACTGTCCCCCCGGCCCGAATGTCCATGTGCACGAGGCCAAGGTCCGGGTCACAATGTGGAGTTGAGTAATTTAGACAAAACAGCAGAGATCAAGGAGGAGATTTGTACAATTTGCTGAAATCATAAACCAAAAATGACACATTGGGGCAGATTTACATACCCGGTCCATTCGCGATCCAGCGGCGCGTTCTCTGCGGTGGATTCGGGTCCGGCCGGGATTCACTAAGGCAGTTCCTCCGACGTCCACCAGATGTCGCTGCTGCGCTGAAGACCATCGGAATGCACTGAAGTTCACTGAGCCATCGTGGGTGAAGGTAAGCGCATGTCGAGCGACACTTATTTTTTTTTAAATGCGGCGGTTTTTCCGAATCCATCGGGTTTTTTTTTTCCGTCCACGCCCCCAGATTTCCGTCGCGTCCGTGCCAGCGCCGATGCGCCACAATCCAATCGCATGCGCCAAAATCCCACGGCATTACATGGAAAATCGCCGCAAAACAGAAAAATTTGGTTACCCATCGCAAAAATGCGAATCGGGCCCTGAGTAAATGACCCCCAATATGAAAAATGACAAAGAAAGATCCAAGTTCTTGTAAGCAGAAGCCCCCGGACGCACCTCAGGTTCTCTCCTCCCTCGCTGACCTCATAGAAAAGCTTCTCCTGCAGCTCCGCTACATAGGTCTTCAGGTGAGAAAGTTCTAGAGCTTTCCAGATCTCCTCGTCCGTGTACTGATCAAACGGGTCCAGATTCATCCGCAGTGTCCCAGAGAACAGCACCGGGTCCTACACGAGAACATTACACTGTGATAATGGAAATACCAACACTTCTCTCCCGCACACACAGAACTCTTCTCATATAAAGGAAATCCTCCATGACAATCCATCCTGATAAACCAGGGACATTACTCATAGATCCAGGCACCGGGACTGTGGGATCTTCTTATATGTGTTATCCATGGCCTCCTGCCTTCTAAAATCAACTTTTATAATTATACTAATGAGACAGAAGGGCTCTGGGTTGCATCTCTTCCTTCCCCCACACAGAGGGGCTGCTAACACTGTAACATCCTGTGAAGCTGCAACACTGAAAGGCTCTGGTAAAGCCCCAGCCAGAGCCCTTCTGGTTCATAAGCATAATTTTAAAAGTTGATGTTAGAAGGAAGGAGGCCATGGATAACACATATAAGAAGATACCACAGTCCCGGTGCCTGGATCTATGAGTAATGTCCCTGGTTTATCAGGATGGATTTTGGTGGCAGGTTTGGGGTCTGCATTGTGCCCTTGGATTCATTTTATGCAACAGAACAAGAGCAAAAAGGAAAAAGAAGGTGAATATTAGTCCTTAAGCTGCTCAGTAGATGTAATAGAATGCGATGAATTCTATTCAATCCACACACACTCGGGGGTCACATCACATTGTAGTGACCCCCGATGTTACATGAGCGGCCGCTGTCTCTGCATCGTCAGGACCCGATCACTTTTCTGGCATCAAAATAGTTTCCATCTCAGTGAACAAAAGACTATTGTTGTAAGAGAAATTGAAACTTTGCCAGGAATTAATAATATTCTGAATGTTCTCAACTTAATCTGTAAATATTAAATGTTCACCTGCTGCTAAGCTGCCGGAGAAATGTCGTCTTCTGAGCAGAATCTCGCCTGGAAATGTCACAATGGGGCTTATTTACTAAGGTCCCGCAGCCAGATTTCCGTCATGTTTTACAGTTTTCGGGGATCGCGCCAAGGATTGCATTGCACTTGATCGTTTTGTGCCGCAATCACGCCGGCTTTCACGTGACACAAATTGGGGGGCGGGCCGGACGATCTGACGGATTCGGACAACGCGCGGGATGTAACATTTAAAATTTTGTTGCAAGCCAAGCACTTACATGCACCAGGAAGAAGAAGGTGAACTCCGGGGACCTGAGCGGGTAAGTGACACATGCAGGATATCAAGCGCAGGATCTTAGCGCATTATACACGGACAATGCACTTACATGCACCAGGAAGAAGAAGGTGAACTCCAGGGACCTGAGCGGGGAAGTGACACATGCAGGATATCGGGCGCAGGATCTTAGTGACTCCCCGCACAGCACATTATACACGGACAATGCACTTACATGCACCAGGAAGAAGAAGGTGAACTCCGGGAACCTGAGCGGGGAAGCGACACATGCAGGATATCGGGCGCAGGATCTTATTGACTCCCCGCACAGCACATTATACACGGACAATGCACTTACATGCACCAGGAAGAAGAAGGTGAACTCCAGGGACCTGAGTGGGGAAGTGACACATGCAGGATATCGGGCGCACGATCTTAGTGACTCCCCGCACAGCGTATTATACACGGACAAAGCACTTACATGCACCAGGAAGAAGAAGGTGAACTCCGGGACCTGAGCGGGGAAGCGACACATGCAGGATATCGGGCGCAGGATCTTAGTGACTCCTAGCACAGCGCATTATACATGGACAATGCACTTACATGCACCAGGAAGAAGAAGGTGAACTCCGGGGACCTGAGCGGGGAAGTGACACATGCAGGATATCGGGTGCAGGATCTTAGTGACTCCCCGCACAGCGTATTATACACGGACAAAGCACTTACATGCACCAGGAAGAAGAAGGTGAACTCCGGGGACCTGAGCGGGGAAGCGACACATGCAGGATATCGGGCGCAGGATCTTAGTGACTCCTAGCACAGCGCATTATACATGGACAATGCACTTACATGCACCAGGAAGAAGAAGGTGAACTCCGGGGACCTGAGCGGGGAAGTGACACATGCAGGATATCGGGCGCACAATCTTAGTGACTCCCCACACAGCGCATTATACACAGACAATGCACTTACATGCACCAGGAAGAAGAAGGTGAACTCCGGGGACCTGAGCGGGGAAGCGACACATGCAGGATATCGGGCGCAGGATCTTAGTGACTCCCCACACAGCGCATTATACACGGACAATGCACTTACATGCACCAGGAAGAAGAAGGTGAACTCTGGGGACCTGAGCGGGGAAGCGACACATGCAGGATATCGGGCGCAGGATCTTAGTGACTCCCCGCACAGCACATTATACACGGACAATGCACTTACATGCACCAGGAAGAAGAAGGTGAACTCCGGGGACCTGAGCGGGGAAGCGACACATGCAGGATATCGGGGGCAGGATCTTAGTGTGACTCCCAGCACAGCGCATTATACATGGACAATGCACTTACATGCACCAGGAAGAAGAAGGTGAACTCCGGGGACCTGAGCGGGGAAGTGACACATGCAGGATATCGGGCGCAGGATCTTAGTGACTCCCCGCACAGCACATTATACACGGACAATGCACTTACATGCACCAGGAAGAAGAAGGTGAACTCCGGGAACCTGAGCGGGGAAGCGACACATGCAGGATATCGGGCGCAGGATCTTATTGACTCCCCGCACAGCGCATTATACACGGACAATGCACTTACATGCACCAGGAAGAAGAAGGTGAACTCCGGGGACCTGAGCGGGGAAGCGACACATGCAGGATATCGGGCGCACAATCTTAGTGACTCCCCGCACAGCGCATTATACACGGACAATGCACTTACATGCACCGGGAAGAAGAAGGTGAACTCCGGGGACCTAAGCGGGGAAGCGACACATGCAGGATATTGGGCGCAGGATCTTAGTGACTCCCCGCACAGCGCATTATACACGGACAATGCACTTACATGCACCAGGAAGAAGAAGGTGAACTCCGGGGACCTGAGCGGGGGAAGCGACACATGCAGGATATCTGGTGTAGGATCTTAGTGACTCCCCGCACAGCACATTATACACGGACAATGCACTTACATGCACCAGGAAGAAGAAGGTGAACTCCAGGGACCTGAGCGGGGAAGCGACACATGCAGGATATCGGGTGCAGGATCTTAGTGACTCCCCGCACAGCACATTATACACGGACAATGCACTTACATGCTCCGGGAAGAAGAAGGTGAACTCTGGGGACCTGAGCGGGGAAGTGACACATGCAGGATATCGGGCGCAGGATCTTAGTGACTCCCCACACAGCGCATTATACACGGACAATGCACTTACATGCACCAGGAAGAAGAAGGTGAACTCCGGGGACCTGAGCGGGGAAGCGACACATGCAGGATATCGGGGGCAGGATCTTAGTGTGACTCCCAGCACAGCGCATTATACATGGACAATGCACTTACATGCACCGGGAAGAAGAAGGTGAACTCCGGGTACCTGAGCGGGGAAGCGACACATGCAGGATATCGAGTGCAGGATCTTAGTGACTCCCCGCACAGCACATTATACACGGACAATGCACTTACATGCACCAGGAAGAAGAAGGTGAACTCCAGGGACCTTAGCAGGGAAGCGACACATGCAGGATATCGGGTGCAGGATCTTAGTGACTCCCCGCACAGCGCATTATACACGGACAATGCACTTACATGCACCAGGAAGAAGAAGGTGAACTCCGGGGACCTGAGCGGGGAAGTGACACATGCAGGATATCGGGCGCAGGATCTTAGTGACTCTCCACACAGCGCATTATACACGGACAATGCACTTACATGCACCAGGAAGAAGAAGGTGAACTCTGGGGACCTGAGCGGGGAAGCGACACATGCAGGATATCGGGGGCAGGATCTTAGTGTGACTCCCAGCACAGCGCATTATACACCGACAATGCACTTACATGCACCAGGAAGAAGAAGGTGAACTCCGGGGACCTGAGCGGGGAAGCGACACATGCAGGATATCGGGGCGCACAATCTTAGTGACTCCCCGCACAGCGCATTATACACGGACAATGCACTTACATGCACCAGGAAGAAGAAGGTGAACTCCGGGGACCTGAGCGGGGAAGTGACACATGCAGGATATCGGGTGCAGGATCTTAGTGACTCCCCGCACAGCACATTATACACGGACAATGCACTTACATGCACCAGGAAGAAGAAGGTGAACTCCGGGGACCTGAGCGGGGAAGCGACACATGCAGGATATCAGGTGCACCATCTTAGTGACTCCCTGCACAGCGCATTATACATGGACAATGCACTTACATGCACCAGGAAGAAGAAGGTGAACTCCGGGGACCTGAGCGGGGAAGTGACACATGCAGGATATCGGGCGCAGGATCTTAGTGACTCCCCGCACAGCACATTATACACGGACAATGCACTTACATGCACCAGGAAGAAGAAGGTGAACTCCGGGAACCTGAGCGGGGAAGCGACACATGCAGGATATCGGGCGCAGGATCTTATTGACTCCCCGCACAGCGCATTATACACGGACAATGCACTTACATGCACCAGGAAGAAGAAGGTGAACTCCGGGGACCTGAGCGGGGAAGCGACACATGCAGGATATCGGGCGCACAATCTTAGTGACTCCCCGCACAGCGCATTATACACGGACAATGCACTTACATGCACCGGGAAGAAGAAGGTGAACTCCGGGGACCTAAGCGGGGAAGCGACACATGCAGGATATTGGGCGCAGGATCTTAGTGACTCCCCGCACAGCGCATTATACACGGACAATGCACTTACATGCACCAGGAAGAAGAAGGTGAACTCCAGGGACCTGAGCGGGGAAGCGACACATGCAGGATATCTGGTGTAGGATCTTAGTGACTCCCCGCACAGCACATTATACACGGACAATGCACTTACATGCACCAGGAAGAAGAAGGTGAACTCCAGGGACCTGAGCGGGGAAGCGACACATGCAGGATATCGGGTGCAGGATCTTAGTGACTCCCCGCACAGCACATTATACACGGACAATGCACTTACATGCTCCGGGAAGAAGAAGGTGAACTCTGGGGACCTGAGCGGGGAAGTGACACATGCAGGATATCGGGCGCAGGATCTTAGTGACTCCCCACACAGCGCATTATACACGGACAATGCACTTACATGCACCAGGAAGAAGAAGGTGAACTCCGGGGACCTGAGCGGGGAAGCGACACATGCAGGATATCGGGGGCAGGATCTTAGTGTGACTCCCAGCACAGCGCATTATACATGGACAATGCACTTACATGCACCGGGAAGAAGAAGGTGAACTCCGGGTACCTGAGCGGGGAAGCGACACATGCAGGATATCGAGTGCAGGATCTTAGTGACTCCCCGCACAGCACATTATACACGGACAATGCACTTACATGCACCAGGAAGAAGAAGGTGAACTCCAGAGACCTGAGCGGGGAAGCGACACATGCAGGATATCGGGTGCAGGATCTTAGTGACTCCCCGCACAGCGCATTATACACGGACAATGCACTTACATGCACCAGGAAGAAGAAGGTGAACTCCGGGGACCTGAGCGGGGAAGTGACACATGCAGGATATCGGGCGCAGGATCTTAGTGACTCTCCACACAGCGCATTATACACGGACAATGCACTTACATGCACCAGGAAGAAGAAGGTGAACTCTGGGGACCTGAGCGGGGAAGCGACACATGCAGGATATCGGGGGCAGGATCTTAGTGTGACTCCCAGCACAGCGCATTATACACCGACAATGCACTTACATGCACCAGGAAGAAGAAGGTGAACTCCGGGGACCTGAGCGGGGAAGCGACACATGCAGGATATCGGGGCGCACAATCTTAGTGACTCCCCGCACAGCGCATTATACACGGACA
Organism: Engystomops pustulosus; assembly: GCF_040894005.1. Classification (NCBI taxonomy): domain Eukaryota; kingdom Metazoa; phylum Chordata; class Amphibia; order Anura; family Leptodactylidae; genus Engystomops; species Engystomops pustulosus. The sequence goes on from NC_092421.1 coordinate 85,266,025, forward strand.
ATGCACTTACATGCACCAGGAAGAAGAAGGTGAACTCCGGGGACCTGAGCGGGGAAGTGACACATGCAGGATATCGGGTGCAGGATCTTAGTGACTCCCCGCACAGCACATTATACACGGACAATGCACTTACATGCACCAGGAAGAAGAAGGTGAACTCCGGGAACCTGAGCGGGGAAGCGACACATGCAGGATATCGGGCGCAGGATCTTATTGACTCCCCGCACAGCGCATTATACACGGACAATGCACTTACATGCACCAGGAAGAAGAAGGTGAACTCCGTGGACCTGAGCGGGGAAGCGACACATGCAGGATATCGGGCACAGGATCTTAGTGACTCCCCGCACAGCACATTATACAGGGACAATGCACTTACATGCACCAGGAAGAAGAAGGTGAACTCCGGGGACCTGAGCAGGGAAGCGACACATGCAGGATATCGGGGGCAGGATCTTAGTGTGACTCCCAGCACAGCGCATTATACACGGACAATGCACTTACATGCACCAGGAAGAAGAAGGTGAACTCCGGGGACCTGAGCGGGGAAGTGACACATGCAGGATATCGGGCGCAGGATCTTAGTGACTCTCCGCACAGCGCATTATACACGGACAATGCACTTACATGCACCAGGAGGAAGAAGGTGAACTCCGGGGACCTGAGCGGGGAAGTGACACATGCAGGATATCAGGTGCACGATCTTAGTGACTCCCCGCACAGCGCATTATACACGGACAATGCACTTACATGCACCAGGAAGAAGAAGGTGAACTCCGGGGACCTTAGCAGGGAAGCGACACATGCAGGATATTGGGCACATGATCTTAGTGACTCCCCGCACAGCACATTATACACAGACAATGCACTTACATGCACCAGGAAGAAGAAGCTGAACTCCAGGGACCTGAGTGGGGAAGTGACACATGCAGGATATCGGGCGCAGGATCTTAGTGACTCCCCGCACAGCACATTATACACCGACAATGCACTTACATGCACCAGGAAGAAGAAGGTGAACTCCTGGGACCTGAGCGGGGAAGCGACACATGCAGGATATCGGGCGCACGATCTTAGTGACCCCCGCACAGAGCATTATACACGGACAATGCACTTACATGCACCAGGAAGAAGAAGGTGAACTCCGGGGACCTGAGCCGGGAAGCGACACATGCAGGATATCGGGTGCACAATCTTAGTGACTCCCCGCACAGCGCATTATACACGGACAATGCACTTACATGCACCAGGAAGAAGAAGGTGAACTCCGGGGACCTGAGCGGGGAAGTGACACATGCAGGATATCAGGCACACGATCTTAGTGACTCCCCGCACAGCGCATTATACACGGACAATGCACTTACATGCACCAGGAAGAAGAAGGTGAACTCCGGGGACCTGAGCGGGGAAGCCACACATGCAGGATATCGGGCGCAGGATCTTAGTGACTCCCCGCACAGCGCATTATACACGGACAATGCACTTACATGCGCCAGGAAGAAGAAGGTGAACTCCGGGGACCTGAGCGGGGAAGCGACACATGCAGGGTATCAGACGCACGATCTTAGTGACTCCCCGCACAGCGCATTATACACGGACAATGCACTTACATGCACCAGAAAGAAGAAGGTGAACTCCGGGGACCTGATTGGGCAAGCGACATAAGAAGGAAATTGGGCGCACGATCTTAGTGAATCGCAGCAGACTTCATCCTCGTCGGACATTGGGTAACGCGCAGGGACCGGGTAAGTAAATGTGCCCGAATGAGTCAAGTGAAGGATCCAGAGTGTCAGCTTTCTACCCAAGTCCTTACATGTAACTGCTGCCAACTAGTGTCATGTCCGCTAAGTGCAGGATGGAAAGTAATGTGTGAGAATTGATTTTTAACATTGTGCTTGTGAATGGGATTTACTGACAATAGTAATTCTTTTATTTATATACCGCTACACAGAACTTGCCAAATCAATAACAATGCACCCAAACCCACCGCTCAGGTCTAAAGTTTCACTGACTTTTAAACAAAAAGTTACCGCAAGAGATTTTGTAAGATATCTGTCTATGGCTGTCATTATCCTGCCTGATGAAATTTCTGTGCAATCTATTTAACAAGCAGCAGGACAGAAGCTCAGTATAACTCTATGGAGAGGTCAGGGGGCAGGGAGCAGGGGGTCACAGGAGTAAAATCCCCTCCACAGCAGAGATGGGACAGCAAACTCAGCCCGGATCTGCCATATTCCTATTCCTTGTGCTCCTGGTCCCTTACGGTATCTGCACGCAATACTATTCCATGTAGATTTGCCCACTGAAAAATTGAGCATACGGCTCAGATCCATAACAGTTCTGAAAAACCTTAAATGTAAGGAAGCGATTACCTTCACTATTAATAATGGGGGGGACAAAGGCTGAATTATATCAAATACCAGAAAGAATAGTAAAGGGGAATGAAACCTGCCGCATAGAGATGTGAACTGGGCCACAAACCAAAAGATTTTAGCTGCTTTCTGATACATGTATAATCCCTAAGCCATTACCTTTAGGTGGCAATCAGTGACTTGATGCCTCAATTATGGGATCCATCACTTTATTAAAGACACAACGTCACTTCTCACCTGCCATTGGCTGCCTTATAACTGAGACCAGGATTACAGCTGTATCAATGGATTGCTGACACTCATCAGCCACTTTATTAGGTACACCTGTCCAACTGCTCGTTAACACTTAATTTCTAATCAGCCAATCACATGGCGGCAACTCATTTAGGCATGTAGACATGGTCAAGACAATCTCCTGCAGTTCTCCCGAGCATCAGTATGGGGAAGAAAGGGGATTTGTGGCCTTTGAACGTGGCATGGTTGTTGGTGCCAGAAGGGCTGGTCTGAGTATTTCAGAAACTGCTGATCTACTGGGATTTTCACGCACAACCATCTCTAGGGTTTACAGAGAATGGTCCAAAAAAGAAAAAACATCCAGTGAGGGGCAGTTCTGTGGGCGGAAATGCCTTGTTGATGCCAGAGGTCAGAGGAGAATGGGCAGACTGGTTCGAGCTGATAGAAAGACAACAGTGACTCAAATCGCCAGCCGGTACAACCAAGGTAGGCAGAAGAGCATCTCTGAACGCACAGTACGTCGAACTATGAGGCAGATGGGCTACAGCAGCAGAAGACCACACCGGGTGCCACTCCTTTCAGCTAAGAACAGGAAACTGAGGCTACAATTTGCACAAGCTCATCGAAATTGGACAGTAGAAGATTGGAAAAACGTTGTCTGGTCTGATGAGTCTCGATTTCTGCTGCGACATTCGGATGGTAGGGTCAGAATTTGGTACAACAACATGAAAGCATGGATCCATCCTGCCTTGTATCAGCGGCTCAGGCTGGTGCTGGTGGTGTCATGGATCCATCCTGCCTTGTATCAGCGGCTCAGGCTGGTGGTGGTGGTGTCATGGATCCATCCTGCCTTGTATCAGCGGGTCAGGCTGGTGGTGGTGGTGTCATGGATCCATCCTGCCTTGTATCAGCGGGTCAGGCTGGTGGTGGTGGTGTCATGGATCCATCCTGCCTTGTATCAGCGGCTCAGGCTGGTGGTGGTGGTGTCATGGATCCATCCTGCCTTGTATCAGCGGGTCAGGCTGGTGGTGGTGGTGTCATGGATCCATCCTGCCTTGTATCAGCGGCTCAGGCTGGTGGTGGTGGTGTCATGGATCCATCCTGCCTTGTATCAGCGGGTCAGGCTGGTGGTGGTGGTGTCATGGATCCATCCTGCCTTGTATCAGCGGCTCAGGCTGGTGGTGGTGGTGTCATGGATCCATCCTGCCTTGTATCAGCGGCTCAGGCTGGTGGTGGTGGTGTCATGGTGTCTTTGGGCCCCTTGGTACAACGCCACAGCCTACCTGAGTATTGTTGCTGACCATGTCCATCCCTTTATGAGCACAATGTACCCTGTAACATCTGATGGCTACTTTCAGCAGGATAATGCGCCATGTCATAAAGCTGGAATCTCAGACTGGTTTCTTGAACATGACAATGAGGTCACTGGACACAAATGGCCTCCACAGTCACCAGATCTCAATCCAATAGAGCATCTTTGGGATGTGGTGGAACGGGAGATTCGCATCATGGATGTGCAGCCGACAAATCTGCGGCAACTGTGTGATGCCATCATGTCAATATGGAGCAAAATCTCTGAGGAGCTTCCAGCACCTTGTTGTATCTATGCCACGAAGAATTGAGGCAGTTCTGAAGGCAAAAGGGGGTCCAACCCGTTACTAGCATGGTGGACCTAATAAAGTGGCCGGTGAGTGTATATATACACACACATATAAACATACACATATATAATGTATATTGTGCAGTCAGTAATCCACATCTGGTTGTGGCTCTACAGCCCATTATATATGAAGAGGAGCCTCTAGTGAGCCATGAGTGACCGGTCTGGGGATCCACTGGATTTACCTGGGGAATTATAGTCAGTTTGTTGCGCAGGTCATGGAGGCCGATGGTGGAGATGTCCAGACCATCAATGACGATCTTCCCTCCGGCCGCCTCAATGATCCGGAATAGACAATTAGTAAGGGAAGATTTCCCGGCCCCCGTCCTTCCTACTATTCCAACCTGGAGGACAGAGGTGCAATTATATCAGGTGCCATATAGGATTATATTTACAGATGAAGTGCGGATAATAATTCTCAGATAGATCAGAGATGTATAAGATCTATCTGTCCATCTATCATCATGTATGGCACAGACCTTCTCCATACTGTCCACAGTGCAGGAAATCCCATGTAGAACAAGGTCCAACTCTGAGCGATAACGAGCCTTGTAATCCACAAACTGCACCACGCCTCTATCCGGCCAGTCCTGTGGGGGGCGCTTCTGAGTCACCCACTCCGCCTGTAAGAAAACATAGAAGAAATCCATAGTATCATAGTATCCATATACTGCATAAATCCTTAAAGTGGGAGCGGTGCACAAATGAACTTGCTAATATGTTGCATCTTTTTGAGAAATATGACAAGTTGTAACCTCTTAACCATTAAGGTTCCATCAGAAGTTCTCAGCTTTCCTAAGTTACAATGTTTCCACATCTAGAACTTTAGAATAACTTCCGTTGGTTCAGATGTTGTTGTGGACCTCCCCTTATACCTTCTTCTTTTGGAGAACGTCTTCATGAAGATGGGTCAGATAATGAATACAAAGGGGCACATTTACTTACCTGTCCTGTCGCGATCCCCGAAAGTGAATTGTCTGACCGGAATGCACATCTGCCGCTAAGATCGTGCACCCGATATCCTGCATGTGTCGCTTCCCCGCTCAGGTCCCCGGAGTTCACCTTCTTCTTCCGTGTGCATGGAAGTGCATTGTCTTGCACCACAAATTGATTCATAAATCCCGCGCTCAGTCCGAATCAGTTGGATCGTCCGACAGCCACCCCCCCCCCCAATTTCTGCTGCATGAAAGCAGCGCAAATGCGCAACAATTCGCGTGCGCAAATCCCGAAAATGTGCGATCCGTGGAACCTTAGTAAATAAACCCATATGTCCCCAGAACTTACCTCATTCTCTGCCTTTATGTACTCATCCACGCGCTCAACAGCGACAATGTTGGTCTCCAGCTCGGACGTCATCCGCACCAACCAGTTCAGCGTCTGAGTGATCTGTGCAAATACAGAATAAATAATAATAATTATAATTATCTCATCATTCACACATCTGAAATGACTGTTCTTTTGTAGTTCATATTAAGCATCAGGTACAACAACCTCTGCCCTATAGCTAAAACATTGTAAGGTGCACAGGGAAAGGGGACTTTAGCTAAAGTTGGGCCAAGTCTCTCCAGACACATCTGAAAAATCAGAGAGAAAAAAATCAAGTCCCAAAGTGCTGGATCTCTACCAAGGGTTTGGGTGGATTGGATCGTTGCTGTGAATTAGAACCAGTATTGGAATCTATATATAGACCCATCTTCCCATTAACGCTCCCGCTGTATTTGAGTTTCAAGGAATTGTATGGGAACATTTTTTTTGTTGTTTTTAGTGGCCTCTGGTGTAAAAATATGTGCAATGTCAGACAGATCTGGGCCATTGTGCGTCTTTGGAGTGGAAGAGACAAAAATACACAGGCGCTTCCCGGTGCAATTAAACGTGCTATTCCAAGAGATTAACCTGACGAAGCGCCCGGTAGTAGCCGTGAAACGCGTTGTTCGTTATCTCTTTTATTATATGTAAATTTTATATGCCCTTGTTTTATTTGTATTTTACTTTTGTATCATTAAATACCATTACGATCCAGCTATATAGCTCTATTCACTGGGGTTGCGCCACAGTAAGTCCTATTCTTTCCTAATTATCCATTGATGAAGTAACTTCTCCATCAGCATTTGGATCATACTTCTGGCATTGTGTGACTCACATTGAGCGCTGAGGATATAGATAGACCCACAGTCCCACCGTCCACCGTGCCGCGGGCCAACACAGTGAAGAGCGCAGCGAAAAACACTGTAAGGTTTCCTACAAATTCCAGACGAATGGCAAGCCACCTGCAGACCGGATAACCGGATAAGAAGATCATTATGGATGATAGATCAATAATTATCACAAGATCGGACACATCTCCGGGATTCATCACCTATTGGAGACGATCCAGGAGTAAACGCTCTTCTGGTTGATGTCTAAGGTGTCTTCATTGTGCTGGAGGAACCTCTGCTGATGTCCATAAGCCCGAATGACCGACAGACCCGAAACCGTCTCCCCAAAGTGAGAGTAGATGGGGGAGCGCGTGACCGAGTCCAGACGTCTCAGCTGACGCGAGGTGGTGACGTAAAACCTCTGCAGACAACATAACAAGTTAAATGAAGAGCAGCCGGATTTGGTTTTGTTTTGTTTTTTTTAATTGGATCATTTTTATTAAGATTTTCAAAAAACACGACCCGAAAACCCCACCACCCACCTACCAAACAACTTACCACCCCCTCCCCAACCAGTCCCACACAAGGAGTTTCAAAATAGAACCATCATAGTACATTTCCAGTTGCAAAATGCACCACACAGGGGCCACGCAGCCACAATTACTTGAATAAGACTGGATTGCCCCTAGGCAGCGGGATGGATGTCCGATAAGTCACTGGACTCCAAGACTGGAAGTCCTAGGTCACTGCGGGTGCACGACGTAGGACAAACCATATTCTTACCTGAACAAAATAATAGAAAATGGCCAAGGGTACGATGACTGCCGCAAAGATTGGCGTGGCCAAGCAGATGACAAAGAGGGTGCTGATCACTGCCAGGGCGCACTCCAGCCAGCTGCTGAAGGACATGGGGATGGTCTCATCCACAGTGAATATGTCCTGCAAGCAAGAGGTTTTTGCTGTTCTTGAATAGCTAAATCATGGATGTGATATAAGTTACTACAAGAAGGACCTTGGAAAACAGAACGGACCTTGGCAAACCTGTTGACAATGCGCCCGGTTGGAGTAGTGTCAAAGAACTGCATAGGAACACGCAGGATATTTCGGAGAAGTTGTGCGTGAAGTAGTCGTGATGCTCGCACTGCACCAGCCGCAACCAGAAATGCGCCAAGAAACACAAAAACGGCTGGGAAATACACAGATAACACATTACTACCTACATAGCACAATAGAGGAAGATACTAAGGGGAACATGTGGTCAGAGGGGGTTGTCTTGTAATAGTCTAACTTTCAGAAAGGACACTTTGCAGCTCCTGTAAATGGCGGCTTTTGCAGTAGAACAGACATTCCCATTCCAGTGTCTACAGTATAAACAACGGTGCAGGGTCTATACAATCTGCGCCATGGATGTGGAGCTTCTTTTTTACGCCAATATAGGTCTAAAGGGCATATAATAATAATTCCTTTATGTATATAGCACACACAGATTCTGCAGCGCTGCACAGAGCTTGTCAGATCTAATCAGCCTACCAGTATGTTTTGGAGTGTGGGAAGAAACCGGAGGACCCGGAGGAAACCCACCCAAACACTGAGAGAACATACAAACTCTTTGCAGTTGTTGACCTGGATGGGACCTGAACCCAGGACCCCAGAGCTACAAGGCTGTAGTGCTAACCACCGAGCCACTGTGCTGCAAGGCTGTAGTGCTAACCACTGACCCACCATCCTGCAAGGCTGTAGTGCTCCCCACTGAGCCACCATGCAGCAAGGCTTTAGTGCTAACCACTGAGCCACCATGCTGCATGGCTGTAGTGCTATCCACTGAGCCACCGTGCGTATGCATGAGGTTTGTCTTGAAGGGGTCCTTACCTTGTGCCACCCCCAGGGCTCCATAAACCCCTACACGCATGTCTCTCTGTGAGGCAGGATAGGTCTGATTGAAATATTCCACAGCGTCCGATGTCCATGCACTGAGCCAAATGTTCTGTCCAACAAAGGCCACGTACTGCAAAACGTAGGTCACCAATATCCAAGAAGAGTAACCCCATCCCATCGCGCGGAGATACTTCAAATACAAAGAAAATTTCACCTGCAGGAAAACAGGAAAGGAGACAATGGAGATTTGTTATATATCTCATTGGCTTCTACTGGACCCGGGTGCAGCACCCATTCAGCTGGAGAGGTGGAGGGATGAGCGCTGCTGACCCCTCTCCTAAGGTCTACAATACACATTATTAGTCCATCTCCACCTTTCCCGACTCCACCGTTTCCTTCTCAATAAGTTGTTGCCCCTTTACAATTTTTGTATCTTCTCCCTTGTCCTTGACTACGTCCTTCAGTGACCTCCTGAAAGAGCCGTTCACACTGAAAGACAGACGGATGGGTGAGAAATCACAAGTCTCAGATCACCCGTGGTCCATGGTGGATATATACGTGTCCTGGGCCGAGCCCTCACCTGCCGAGCTTCCTCCGGTGTAGACTGTTCTCTCTCTTCAGTGTCGTCGTCACAATGTCTTCTGCTACTGCTGCAGCTTCTTCTATGGTTTCATCCTCATCATCATCTTCATCATCAAGGAGCACTGCAGAGGAACATCAGGAATCATGACAATAAATGAGATCTTTTTGTAACGTTTAAAGGGAACCTGTCATCAGTATTTGGCCTAATGAACCACTACTAGTATATTGTCAGACTGCGTAACACTTTCTAGTTTTTGTTTCTTTCATGGTTCAGTGTTCTGACATCATCCATAAAAACAACTTTGAAGTGGGATGTAAATTGGTTGTATAAAGTCAAGGAGGCGGAGAGTTTAACACTGAAGTCAAGGTGGGGGCTCTGAACTCCTCCTCCTCTGTGATTGATATCATGCATCAGACTTCAGGAGATCTGGTTAGTGATGTCTCATCACTTACAGTAAAGGGGCTTTCTGAGGAAGAGAGAGCTTGACTTTAGAGTTAAAATCTCCACCTCCTTGACTTTATACAACTGTAAAGCCGCTGCCAATGCAAAGGCGAGGCGATTGTTGCGAATAGCCCTCTTGTCTTTCCTTGTCAGGATCTATCTGGGACCCTGCGCAACTCATCCAAAAGCTACTGATAGGTAAACTTAGTAATTGCAGCTTGAAGCACCTCCGGTATTCTAGACCCTGGCTGTCTACAACCACCCAAGAAAGGCTAGGCCATGGTGGGGGGATGTTGCAAGTGGCGTCACGAACAGGATATTTACTTCTCTGACTTATACTGGCACTCTGAACTGTTGTTTTATAAAGACTGTGCTGCCTAACCCAAGAGCATGTAGCGCTGAAAGAGATAACCTCTACAGACTCTGTGCTGCACAGCAAGAAATTCCAGCCCGCCAAACTCACTGACGGGAATCCACAGTCTGCATGGATCAAGCTCCGCCCATGCGCAAACGGCGCGAACCCTGCCTGAGGACTCTGTGGGGCAGAAGAAAATTCAGCCCGTCACAGCTACTGGAAGGAAAGACTTAAGCTCTGCCTTCTGGTGTGAGGACTTCCTGCTCTACCTCAGCACCGGAAGTGGACTTCAGCATGCCTCATGGAGCAAAGAAGATGTTTTTGCTATGGCGAGACCTTGACTTTTGCCCCTTGCCGAGGAGCAAAACTTCCTGGATGCTATGGAAACAGTGATTTTTGTGGCAGCGCAACGGATTTGTAGGTCATCTACTGCCAAACGCCTTCATTGAGGACTGATACTGGCCACCACTGCCTCTACCGGCTACCAAGCTGGTGCCAAGGATGCGGGCTGGTGACTTCTCCAAGGTGATCCAAACAGAGGGACCGACACCTGCCACTGCACCCACTCCAGGTCTGTCCTCAGCATCTCCATCTTTCCTGCGGCCTCTCTCCAGGTTCCAGCCGCCATCCCACCTGCAGTGACCTCCGCCAGCTCCTACAAGCTCCCGTCTGCACTCACACCTCAACAACGATTTGGTCGCAGTGAGATCCTATGACAGAACCTCTGTGAAGTCATCTCTTATCAGTGTCCCCAGGAGCAAGAGGCTCAATGCTTTGTAGCTGCCCAGGCGGTGACCCACGACAACGTGCCCTGTCCACGGTGATCATGAGCATGGGCCCCATCACCATCAATGGGACGGAAATGGTCAAGGAAGCACCCAGACCGCCTCTGCTGCCACCAGTGTTGCTGGGTCCCAGGGGTCTTCCAGGACTGAAGAAGGGTCTGTGGATGAGCCACCTTCAGTTTCTCTGGCATAAGGCTCCCCATTGGTGGCCTCCTATGAATGGGTGACATCCCGGCCCCAAAGGAGCTGGAAGCTGCTAAAGGGTCTTCATTTCTGCCACAGACATCTGTCTACCTATTCCTGGACCCGTCCATGGTTGCAATTGATGCAGAGCCAATAGTTGATGCCGCCGACACTCCCGAGACCACCATTCCAGTGCCACCCCCTGCTGATCTGGACGACATCCTAGAGGAACCTACCATTCCAGTCACCACCACCGGGTGTCCCCAGCTGGCTGCAGAGCTGCCAAGGAGTGCAGATGATTGCCTGGAAAATGAGTATTTCCCTGATGGGCTGAAGCCCACATTCAGGCACCCTGTATATATAATTCTGCTAATTTCTTCTCCCAGTTGGGCTGAGCCCATAACCCCCGTAAAAGCAAGAGACTCTCCTGGACTCCTCTATTTATATTCAGCCAGAAAATTTCCTGAACTTATCCCCAGTTGTGCTTGAAAACACCTTTCTCTGCTGAATGCAGAAATACCTCTCTACAAAGGACTGTGTTCCTCATCTTAAGAGGAGATCCTTTTGTGCCTTTTTCCCCTCTTCAAGGACTGTGCTCAGTGAATGGACTCTAACATACTGGAGCCCTTTGAGAGACTGATAGTCGCTATACCATGAGAAAAAAAGATAGTAATATCATTGCTGCTTTCAATATTATGCCTTCTCTTGCAGGAAATGGACATTTATTATTGATTGCTATGCATACTTTGCCTTACCTTTCAGGTGAAAAGGACTATGTTATTGATTTGATCAGTATTGCATATCATGCCTTTCTTTTGCAGGAAATGGACATTTCTATTTGCTACAAAAAATAGCTATACTGTAATGAAAATAGTTGGTTTAAGGGCGATAGCTACCAACTAAATTGTCCTCATTTGTGTCATTTAGTCCGACACCAACTCCGGTTCTTATAGCCAGGACTGTGGGCGCTTGTCTTCCCACACTCTATATGTGCTGCTGGACAGCTTCAGCCTATATTCCCAACCGGTCCATAGCGAAGTCGTGGGCGGTTTGTTCAATTACCAAGGGGGTATGCAACACCCCTGCCAATGCATAGGCAAAGTGGTTTTTGCGAATAGCGCCCTCTCCTTGTCAGGGTCCATCTGATGAGCCTGCGCAACTCATCCAGAAGCTACTGCTAGGAGAACTTAGTAATTTCAGCTTGAAAGCCTTGTAAGGCAAGAGTTAAGCATGCCAAATGTTATTGCCCAGTGCTATTCTTTGTAATATTGTGAAGCAAGCTGGATACTGGTTGGAGGGTGCTACCACCTGACCAAGGGAGTATAGAAACCCCATGTGGGATGGAGCACATGGTCTGCAGTTTCAGTCAGAGCAGTGAGACAGACCTCATGGTCTAAAGCAAATTTCAGTGCTGCCAGTCAGTGAGAAGCAGATCTGCCATTCCGACACACTACAAGGAAGCAGATGTGCCTCAGGCCCATGCCTGACACCCTTAGGGCAAGTCCGGAGACTAAGCCCCTGAGTAAAGGTCCACGATCCGGATTTGGCTCCATCTTTACCAACTCAGCCTGAAGTTACTACCAGGCTGTGCACAACCTTCCTGCGGACCAGCTACCTCCTTCAACCTTCCATCTTGCTGAATCTGCTGCTACTGTTAAGGCCGTTGTCTGCCATTTGAAGTTGAATAAAGAACTGTAAGTTGATTTTTACAACGTTGCCTCCATGTAAGGGAGTCATCCTACAAACACCTCAGGGGTTGTCCCAGGAAGAACCAGCACATCAGCCTCTCCCTCCATATTTCTTGCACACACAACCTGCTGGAGATCTGCTGTAGGACAGTCCTCCGGTCCCCATACCAAGCACCATGACACTAGCGTGCCTAGGCCGCAACCACCAGCTACTCCGGTATTCTGGGCCCCGGCTGCCTCCAGGCCCCAAGAAAGGGCTAGGCCCCGGTGGGGGATGTCGCACAACCAATTTACATCTCACTTCAAAGTTGATTTTTTTTGGATGATGCCACCACCCTGGGACATGAAAGAAACTGAATCTTGAAGGTGTTCAGCTGCCCGGCAACATACTGCTAGTTGTTTATTAGGCCAATTTCTGCTGACAGGTTCCCTTTATATGTGCCCTTTATGTTATATATAGCCTGAAATCAACACCATTTGCCCGTTTCTCTCTTGATCATTGAGGATAACCCAAATTCACTATAACCTGCAAGACTGATTACAATCGGATGAACCATCACTGCCCATATTCTGCAGATATTGGGGCACATTTACTTACCTGCTCCCTGTGCGATCCCTGCTGTGCGTTGTCCGCCGAAATGCCCACCTGCAGTGATTCATGAAGATGGGGATCGCGATCGGAAAACGTCGGAAAACCCAACAGAAATGCGGCTGAGAGGCCTTAGTAAATAGGCCCTAATGTCTCTTATGAGAGGACTGTGGGGTGCTTATACGTATCATCCTTATTGTGTCAAGAGAAGCTGAAAGTGAGACCACCAAGACTCTGCCCACCCAATATCCTGTAACCAAACATCTGACATCTCCATGTACAATGTAGCTGGACTTTACCTGTGGGCTCGGAGTCCTTGGCGTGGTCCTGCTTCGCGTAGGTCTTGAGGAACTCAGCAAAGGCTCCATTATTTGCCAGTAATGTTGTGTATGAGCCTCTTTCGGTCACGCTGCCGCCCACTAACACCACAATCTCATGGGCGTGCTTCAGAAAGCTCACCCCATGAGTGACCAGGACCCGGGTCTGTGAGGAGGACACAGGTGACAGCTATAGAAAGTTGTGTCCATCAGAGCAATTCTCTAACACTTTGTGGTCATTTTGTACCTTATTCTTCAGTAACCCCTTGGGTCCCACCACCTTCTCGAATATGTGTTTCCCCACGTGAGCGTCCACAGCAGAGAGCGGGTCATCGAGGATGTAGATGTCCGTGTCCTGATATACGGCCCGAGCCAAACTCACCCGCTGCTTCTGGCCTCCGCTCAGGTTTATTCCCTATAGGACATGTCATGAGGGAGGGGAAAAGAAGCGGAAGATGTTATAAACAATTCAAGCCTTCAAGGGGACCCATGGCCACCCGGACCACCCACCACATTTTATACTGAGATGGTTCTACACCCATGAAATCCCTGGACATCTATCCCTGCTTCCAATACACAGGAGCTTTTCAGGACCTTTGAAGGTCCTCCAAAGGTCCTGAAACTGTAGATCGAAATCAGCAGAAGGGACACATCCTTTATTCCCAAAGAAGCTGCTTCTAGTCCCAGATGTAGGAAGTGATCCCAGACTTGTAGGGGGTGTAATATTCATACAGCGCAGGGTCCGTGGGGGTCTAATCCCCCCCCCCCCCTGTACAGTATAGTAATAGCGCTAAATACAAAGTAATTGTTCTATACTGTGCCTGAAGTGAAGCACCATGTTTCATCTGTACAGTGCAGGAATAGCACAATATAGGATCACCTTCTCTCCGATCTCAGACATGTCCCCTCCGGGCAGGATCTGCAGGTCGGGGAGCAGGGCGCAGGCTTCTAGGACCTGCTGATACCTCGCCTCGTCTAGTGGGGCCCCGAATAATATGTTATCCCTCAGCGAGGCATTCTGGATCCAGGCCTGCTGAGGGACATAGGCCACAGAGCCCTGGAATACAAGACAATATTACCATGAGGATGTCCCATCACCCCGCACCTCTACATACATACACCCCAACATACATACACCCCTACATACATACATACACCCCTACATACATACACCTCTACATACATACATACATACACCCCTACATACATACACCTCTACATACATACATACACACACCTCTACATACATACATACACCTCTACATACATACACCTCTACATACATACATACACATCTACATACATACACCTCTACATACATACATACACACACCTCTACATACATACATACACCTCTACATACATACACCTCTACATACATACACCTCTACATACATACATACACCTCCACATACATACACCTCTACATACATACACCTCTACATACATACACCCCAACATACATACACCTCTACATACATACATACACCCCTACATACATACACCTCTACATACATACATACACACACCTCTACATACATACATACACCTCTACATACATACACCTCTACATACATACACCCCAACATACATACACCTCTACATACATACATACACCCCTACATACATACACCTCTACATACATACACCTCTACATACATACACCCCAACATACATACACCCCTACATACATACACCCCTACATACATACATACACCCCTACATACATACACCTCTACATACATACATACACCCCCACATACATACACACACCTCTACATACATACACCTCTACATACATACATACACCTCTACATACATACACCTCCTCATACATACACCTCTACATACATACATACACCTCTACATACATACACCTCTACATACATACATACACCTCCTCATACATACACCTCCTCATACATACATACATACACCTCTACATACATACACCTCTACATACATACACCCCAACATACATACACCTCTACATACATACACCCCTACATACATACACCCCTACATACATACATACACCCCTACATACATACATACATACATACACCTCCACATACATACACCTCTACATACATACATAATACACCTCTACATACATACACCTCTACATACATACATACACCTCCTCATACATACACCTCTACATACATACATACACCTCTACATACATACATACACCTCCTCATACATACATACACCTCTACATACATACATACACCTCTACATACATACACCTCTACATACATACATACACCTCCTCATACATACATACACCTCTACATACATACACCTCTACATACATACACCTCTACATACATACACCCCTACATACATACACCCCTACATACATACATACACCCCTACATACATACACCTCTACATACATACATACACCTCCACATACATACACACACCTCTACATACAAACATACACCCCTACATACATACACCTCTACATACATACATACATACACCTCTACATACATACACCTCTACATACATACACCCCTACATACATACACCCCTACATACATACACATCTACATACATACATACACCTCCTCATACATACATACACCTCTACATACATACATACACCTCTACATACATACATACACCTCTACATACATACACCTCTACATACATACATACATACATACACCCCTACATACATACACCTCTACATACATACATACACCTCCTCATACATACATACACCTCTACATACATACACCTCTACATACATACATACACCTCTACATACATACATACATACACCTCCACATACATACACCTCTACATACATACACCTCCACATACATACACCCCTACATACATACACCTCTACATACATACATACACCTCTACATACACACAACTCTACATACATACACCTCTACATACATACATCCCTACATACATACACCTCTACATACATACACCTCTACATACACACACCTCTACATACATACACCTCTACATACATACACCCCTACATACATACACCCCTACATACATACATACACCTCTACATACATACATCTCCTCATACATACACCTCTACATACATACATACACCTCCACATACATACACACACCTCCACATACATACACACACCTCCACATACATACATACACCTCTACATACATACACACAACTCTACATACATACACACACCTCTACATACATACACCCCTACATGCATACACCTCTACATACATACACCCCTACATACATACACCCCTACATACATACATACACCTCTACATACATACACCTCTACATACATACACCCCTACATACATACACCTCTACATACATACACCTCTACATACATACATACACCCCTACATACATACACCTCTACATACATACACACACCTCCACATACATACACACACCTCCACATACATACACACACCTCTACATACATACACACACCTCTACATACATACACACACCTCTGCATACATACACCCCTACATACATACACCTCTACATACATACACCTCTACATACATACATACACCTCCTCATACATACACACACCTCTACATACATACACCCCTACATACATACATACACCTCTACATACATACACCTCTACATACATACACCCCTACATACATACACCCCTACATACATACACCGCTACATACATACATACACCTCTACATACATACACCTCTATATACATACATACACCTCCACATACATACACCTCCACATACATACATACACCTCTACATACATACACCCCTACATACATACATACACCTCTACATACATACATACATACACCTCTACATACATACACCCCTACATACATACATACACCTCTACATACACGCACCTCTACATACATACACCTCTACATACATACACCTCCTCATACATACATACACCTCTACATACATACATACACCTCTACATACATACATACACCTCCTCATACAATGTAACAGAATATAATACCGCGCTTGTTATACCTTTATATTGATGTTTCCCTTCACATGATCCATTTCTCCAAGCATCGCAGAGACAAGAGAAGACTTCCCCGACCCAACCACGCCGACCACGGCCACCAGGTGCCCTTCCTGCATGTCCAGGTTCACACTACAAGAAGAAGAAGGACACAAAGACATCAGCAATGAGATGAGTAGATTTTAGAAGGCAGGAGGCCATGGATAACACATATAAGAAGATCCCACAGTCCCGGTGCCCGGATCTATGAGTAATGTCCCTGGATTATCCGGATGGATTGTGATGGGAGATTTCCTTTAACAACCAATCAGACCCAAACCAATCACAAGAACAGGTTTCATGTTCACACAACTAAATGGAGCAGCAGCAGGTAAACTGGACCTGCCTCTTCATCTATTCAGTGGAATTGGACCCTCTCATGCACAGCACTCGGCTCATAGATGAATTCATGTGCTGGAGGTGGCCAAGGGCTCAACCTGCTACTCTAGAAATCTGGGGGAACAGGACCCAAGCAATCGGGAGAATTGGGAAACCAGAAGTGCTTCAAGTATTTCCTTCTAAATGCAGAGGCGGGAGGTGAATTAGAAGGATTTAGTCTTAAAAAATGGCACCCAAAATGCAAACCCACCGGCCCCAATCAGAGTCAAAGGTTTCGAGCTCATTGTTCTGCCCCTATAACGGAGGAGCTTAACCCTATTACTACTAGAGATGTATTGGATCATGGTCTTACTTCTTCACTGCTGGCGCGGCGCCCGGTTCCCAGGTAAAAGTAGCATCAGAAAAACGAACAGCAGCGTCTGAGAAAGACAATGTAAACTTCATTCATATTGTGCAACAAAAATCCGGGAAATCTGCTAATCCCGTATTATACAATGTCCAGGTCCATGGCCCCGGGCTCCGCTTTCTGCAGTCATCAGTGCCGGGTTTATTCTTTACATTTATGGCCTTTGTATTACATCGGTTCTAAACCACAAAAACCTTCAGCAAAAAAATGGTTAATTTGCACTGTATATTTTTGTTACAGATAAGATAAGACTTGTTATATGCAGCATCTCATGCGCTCTACCGCTTACTGTATATTGCAATCCAATCACCGCCATCCTAATCAATGCTAATCAATCAGCTAAAATTATGATAAGGTGGACGCACTCGGACTCTGACTGGATGATGTGATACAGAGTTAAAGGAAATCTACCATGTGATTTGATGCATTATGAAGCAAACATACCATGAGAATGCTGTAGCTACACTGATGCAGGATTATATTTTGGTTAATCCCTGAGCTGAGGGGTTTTGCTGATAAAACAGATATAACATTATGATAATGAAGCTCTGCCCCTTCTAAGGCTGGTTCAGAGCTTCTCCTAGCATGTGAGTTATTCACTGCAGAAGAGGATGATGTAATCCCTGGGTTGTGCCTAAAGGCAGAATAATCAATTGCTGCACCATCCCCCAGCTGCTGTGTATGAGTGATCCAGCTCAGGTTGATTAGTCATGTCTTGACTAAGCTCCATTTGTAATTACAAGCTCCCGTGTGTAATGTGTTGATCGAGGCAGCCAGCCTGACCCAGCTTTCCCAAGGTCCTGAATGGTATAATTGTTTTTTCAGCAAAACCACTCAGCTCAAGGATTAACCAAGATCTGTTCCTGCATCAGTGTGGCTACAGCAATCTCCATGTGCTTCATACTGCATCACATCACATGGGAGGTTTCCTTTAAAGGAATTTTGTGGCACTTACCGAAGTTCTAGTGACCCTCCTCATAGGAGTTTGTAGCTTGGATAAAATACATTGTATCATTGGAATAAAGTTTTGGAGATTTTGGTTACATTGATGTTCACTTCTTACCTACAGTGGGATCATTGTGTATGGCAGAGTTATCCAAGTCTTCCCCTCCCAAATATTTCTCCAGCCGCACACAGGATACATTTGCCTGGATATTGGAAAGAGAGGAGAATTATACAATAATTGGCTGTGCACATCTATAGTTATATTATCACTAAGGCTGAAGCCATTGCAAGGGGCCTGACGATAATGATCAATGACCCATAGGAAATTAGCACTACAGCCTTGCAGCACGGTGGCTCAGTGGTTAGCACTACAGCCTTGCAACACAGTGGCCTAGTGGTTAGCACTACAGCCTTGCAGCATGGTGGCTCAGTGGTTCAAGTCCCAGGGTCAACATCTGCAAAGAGTTTGTATGTTCTCTCCGTGTTTGCGTGGGTTTCCTCCATGTCCTCCTGTTTCCTCCCACACTCCAAAACATACTGATAGGATGATTAGATTGTGAGCCCCATGGGGACAGGGACTGATCGGTGCAGCGCTACGTAATCTGTGTGCGCTATATAGATACAGGAATTATTATTATTATATCCATCCAATGCAGCCAAGTGGTACTGGGGATTTATATGACTTATGATCTGCCCTACTGTGATTTGGATACATTCTGCATATCAGACACATAGATGTGTATATATGGGAGCTACTTACCTGCACCATGTTGGAGATGAGCATCGGCAGCATAGCCAGGGGGAAGCTCAGGATGTTAAACAGAGAGATGGAGGTGAAGGCTTTCTCCGCAGTCAGGACGTTGTTAGGATCAACCACCACATAGACGGCAAAACTCGCCACCGACACCTGCGCAAGGAATAACGGATGTAGAAGCATCTCCCCAATGTCTGCCGCCTGATAGTTACTACAGGGGCAACCAGGGGGACACAGATCTGGTTTTCCCTCAAACTTAAAGGGATGTTCCCACTTCAGCAAATTAATGTTATTCTTTGTATGATGAAAGATTATACAATTTTCATACTTATTTTCTGTATCAATTCCTCCCAGTTTTCTAGATCTCTGCTTGCTGTCATTCTATAGAAAGTTTCAATGTCTATTCCATAGGACATAAATCTAACCATGGTCACACAGGTGCACGGCTCGTTATATCACACAGGTGCACGGCTCGTTATATCACACAGGTGCACGGCTCGTTATATCACACAGGTGCACGGCTCATTATATCACACAGGTGCACGGCTCGTTATATCACACAGGTGCACGGCTCGTTATATCACACAGGTGCACGGCTCGTTATATAGCACACAGGTGCACGGCTCGTTATATATCACACAGGTGCACAGCTCGTTATATCACACAGGTGCACGGCTCGTTATATATCACACAGGTGCACGGCTCGTTATATATCACACAGGTGCACGGCTCGTTATATATCACACAGGTGCACGGCTCGTTATATATCACACAGGTGCACGGCTCGTTATATATCACACAGGTGCACGGCTCGTTATATATCACACAGGTGCACGGCTCGTTAGTATAATAGAGCTTTGTGATATAATGGGGGTCATTTACTAAGGGCCCGATTCGCGGTTTCCCGACGTGTTACCCGAATATTTCCGA
The DNA here is from genome assembly GCF_040894005.1 of Engystomops pustulosus. Taxonomy (NCBI): domain Eukaryota; kingdom Metazoa; phylum Chordata; class Amphibia; order Anura; family Leptodactylidae; genus Engystomops; species Engystomops pustulosus. The sequence goes on from NC_092421.1 coordinate 85,286,658, forward strand.
TTTGCGCCGATTTCCCCTGAATTGGCCCAGGATTTTGGCGCACGCGATTGTGGCGCATCGGCTCCGGCATGCACGCGATGGAAATCGGGGGGCGTGGCCGAACGAAAACTCTACGGATTCAGAAAATCCTCCGCATTTTGAAAAAAAAATGTGGCGGGGAACTTCAGCACAGCAGCGCCACGTGGTGGAGGTCGGAGGAACTGCCTTAATGAATCCTGGCCAGACCCGAATCCACCACAGAGAACACGCCGCTGGATCGCGAATGGACCGGGTAAGTAAATGTGCCCCAATGAGTCGCGCACCTGTCTGATATAACGAGCGGTGCACCTGTGTGATATAGCGAGCGGCGCACCTGTGTGATATAAAGAGCCGTACACCTGTCTGATATAACGAGCGGTGCACCTGTGTGATATAGCGAGCGGTGCACCTGTGTGATATAATGAGTCGCGCACCTGTGTGACCATGGTCAGATTTCTGTCCACAAGAAGAAACATAGAAGCTTTCTATAGGATGACAGCAAGCAGAGATCTAGAAACTGTAAAGAATTGATACAGAAAGTATATTGGCGATCCGCGACCCTCTTCGTAAATGAGCCCCATAGCCCCTCCCTGCCTGTGTGTCTCTTCTCTCACTTATCTCATGATCCTCCCCTCTCCGTGATCCGTATTTCATAGTGTGGAGGAGGAAGTGAAGAAAGAAGCTCCTTCCTCTGATAAAATGATTACAATAGGATAACACAAATGTATATATTGGGGCGTCTGTTCTTACCAGGAATGGGGCGCAGTTGAATACAAACAGGGACACGGAGAATAGATAAGCGAAGCGCAACATGTCCTTCAGCTCCTTCTCGCGAATTTCTTGCACCTGTTTCTCAAATGAAGGTTCCCAGGCGAACAACTTCAAGATCTACAATAGGAGACATGTATATGGCGTCTACGATGGAGATAAAAAGCCGCTAAATATAACACAAACCAAGTGATAATAATCCCCACCTTTATACCGTTCAGGATCTCATTCATGATTTTCAGCCGTTTGTCTTTGTTCTTCATGTTTTTCATCTGCGAACCACAAGAGCACATTCAGGATTTATGGGGCTCATTTACTTACCGAAGTTCACCGAAAGTCCATTGTCCAACGATAATGCCCTGTGCGCCCGATATCCTGCATGTGTCACTTCCCCGCTCAGGTCCCAGGAGTTCACCTTCTTCTTCCTGGTGCATGTAAGTGCATTGTCCCTGTATAAGGCGCTGTGCGGGGAGTCACTAAGATCCTGTGCCCGATATCCTGCATGTGTCGCTTCCCCGCTCAGGTCCCCGGAGTTCACCTTCTTCTTCCTGGTGCATGTAAGTGCATTGTCCGTGTATAATGCGCTGTACGGGGAGTCACTAAGATCCTGCGCCCGGTATCCTGCATGTGTCGCTTCCCCGCTCAGGTCCCCGGAGTTCACCTTCTTCTTCCTGGTGCATGTAAGTGCATTGTCCGTGTATAATGCGCTGTGCGGGGAGTCACTAAGATCGTGCGCCCGATATCCTGCATGTGTCACTTCCCCGCTCAGGTCCCCGGAGTTCACCTTCTTCTTCCTGGTGCATGTAAGTGCATTGTCCGTGTATAATGCGCTGTGGGGGAGTCACTAAGATCCTGCACCCGATATCCTGCATGTGTCACTTCCCCGCTCAGGTCCCCGGAGTTCACCTTCTTCTTCCTGGTGCATGTAAGTGCATTGTCCGTGTATAATGCGCTGTGCGGGGAGTCACTAAGATCGTGCGCCCGATATCCTGCATGTGTCACTTCCCCGCTCAGGTCCCCGGAGTTCACCTTCTTCTTCCTGGTGCATGTAAGTGCATTGTCCGTGTATAATGCGCTGTGGGGGAGTCACTAAGATCCTGCACCCGATATCCTGCATGTGTCACTTCCCCGCTCAGGTCCCTGGAGTTCACCTTCTTCTTCCTGGTGCATGTAAGTGCATTGTCCGTGTATAATGTGCTGTGCGGGGAGTCACTAGGATCCTGCCCCCGATATCCTGCATGTGTCACTTCCCCGCTCAGGTCCCTGGAATTCACCTCCTTCTTCCTGGTGCATGTAAGTGCATTGTCCGTGTATAATGTGCTGTGCAGGGAGTCACTAAGATCCTGCACCCGATATCCTGCATGTGTCACTTCCCTGCTCAGGTCCCCGGAGTTCACCTTCTTCTTCCTGGTGCATGTAAGTGCATTGTCCGTGTATAATGCGCTGTGCGGGGAGTCACTAAGATCCTGCGCCCAATATCCTGCATGTGTCGCTTCCCCGCTCAGGTCCCCGGAGTTCACCTTCTTCTTCCTGGTGTTTGTAAGTGCATTGTCTTGCAACACATCGGGTGCACGATCTTAGTAAATCGCGGCACAGCGCATTATAGATGGACAATGCACTTTCGGTAAACTCCAAGGAACGTGTAAGTAACTGTGCCCCATTTTGTCCCAATAAGAGTAGTAGCAACAGTGCACCCATAATAGTGCATCCCACAGATTCCGCTGCCATCACTAAACCAAGAAGAAATCAGGTCATAGCGAAAAGAGGATCAGGCCGACCAGGAGCCATACGACCAGTTTAGCATTCATCGGTTCTTCCCATTTGTTGTATCCGGTAGCCGTACATGGAATGACTCTGATTTAGTCGCCAGGACCGCGTTGATTGGTATCAAGAGGATCATCACTACGAGTCCAGCCAAAACGGCGGGTCCCAGCTCTGCCCAGAGGAACACAACAGAAACCGCGATCTGCAGCGGCGATGACCAAATGAGATGAATAAAATTCGACAGATCCATGAACTTCTGCGCATCCGCAGACATCAGGTTTACAGTTTCTCCCACGGTGGACTCCTTCCGGATGGCATTGGAAACAGTCAGCGCCTAAAGAGGTAAAGAGAACAAGGATCTTATGCTGGTTTTCCATAGTTGAAATATTTCATAAGTCATTGGGGTTTTGAGATTTGTGTCGCATGGAAGCAGCGCAGCTGTGCCACAAAACTATCGTGTGCGCCAAAATCCCAGCTCACTCGTGACTTAAATACCTGTGCAAGCCGTGCAAATCCAGAAAAAGGCAAACAGTCTGGCAAAAGTGCAGCGCGCGACCCTTATTAGTAAATGAGCCCTATTGTCTATTGTCCTGTCAAAATTTTGTTCATCCTGATCTTCCTGATGACAGAAAGTTCTAAAACTAATACAGGCAGGGGAACACAAGAAGGGAGGTCACACCCGTAATCACATCTCCTCCAGGTGCTGTTATATGGTTCATGGCTGCACATCTGATGGGGTGACTTACTTTTCTGTACACGGCAGCAGTGATTGTTGTTCGGACTCTCATTCCCAGGATGAAGCAGCCCTGGAAATATTGCTGCAGGCAGAAGGACTGGATTACAGCCGCTAAAAGCAGCAAAACCGCATAGAAAAATCCCTTCCACTGATAGTCCTGGGGGTCGGATGTGAAGGAGACCAACGCTCTGCAAAGCAACAATAGCAAATATTAAAGGGGATGTCCAGGATTTAATAGTGAGTGGTATGGATGGGGGGCTGGAGACAGCAGCTGTACTTACCTCCCTCTGCACTTCCATCGTATACAGAGGCGCCCCAGTGACGGTAAAGGGATGTTCCCATTTCAGCAAATTACTGTTACTGTTTGTATTATAATAAGTGATACAATTTTTAAATATACTTTCTGTATCAATTCTTCACGGTTTTCTAGATCTCTGCTTGCTGTCATTCTATAAGAAGCTTCTACGTCTACATCCACTGCATAGAAATCTGACCATGGTCATGTGATGTCACACAGGTGCCCGTCTCGTTATATATCACACAGGTGCACGGCTCGTTGAATATCACACAGGTGCACGGCTCGTTATATATCACACAGGTGCACGGCTCGTTGTATATCACACAGGTGCATGGCTGGTTAGTATCACAGAGAGTAATCAGAGCTGTGTGATATATAATGAGCCGCGCACCTGTGCAACCATGGGCAGATTTCAATCCACTGGATGTAGCCGGAGAAGCTTTCTATAGAATGACAGCAAGCAGAGATCTAGAAAACCAGGAGGAACTGATACAGAAAGTATATTCAAAAGTTATATCACTTTTTAGAATACAAACAATTAATTTTCTGAAATGGGAACATCCCTTTAAGTCCACCACCCACTCCTGATGTAGCCTGTGTAACACTGACAGAGGCCACATCCAGGACCTGGGTCAGGTGGCATCTATGGACGTGACGTTAACACTGCGCCTCTGTATATATACCGAAACCAGCAGTGATGGAGATGCTGGACCAGAGGAGCTGTACAGGAGCGCAAAGGTGGGGGCTGAGAGCTGAGGAGTCTGCCACACAGACAAGTCACATGTTGTTTTTTGAAATGCATTCAAATCAAAGCCCAACCCCTGGGACTACACAGAGCATTATGTCAGGGTGCAAGGTTATAACACACAATTACACTCACCGGCCACTTTATTAGGTCCACCATGCTAGTAACGGGTTGGACCCCCTTTTGCCTTCAGAACTGCCTCAATTCTTCGTGGCATAGATACAACAAGGTGCTGGAAGCTCCTCAGAGATTTTGCTCCATAGTGACATGATGGCATCACACAGTTGCCGCAGATTTGTCGGCTGCACATCCATGATGCGAATCTCCCGTTCCACCACATCCCAAAGATGCTCTATTGGATTGAGATCTGGTGACTGTGGAGCCATTTGTGTCCAGTGACCTCATTGTCATGTTCAAGAAACCAGTCTGAGATGCTTCCAGCTTTATGACATGGCGCATTATCCTGCTGAAAGTAGCCATCAGATGTTACAGGGTACATTGTGCTCATAAAGGGATGGACATGGGCAGCAACAATACTCAGGTAGGCTGTGGCGTTGTACCAAGGGGCCCAAAGACACCATGACACCACCACCACCAGCCTGACCCGCTGATACAAGGCAGGATGGATCCATGACACCACCACCACCAGCCTGACCCGCTGATACAAGGCAGGATGGATCCATGACACCACCACCAGCCTGACCCGCTGATACAAGGCAGGATGGATCCATGACACCACCACCACCAGCCTGACCCGTTGATACAAGGCAGGATGGATCCATGACACCACCACCACCAGCCTGAGCCGCTGATACAAGGCAGGATGGATCCATGCTTTCATGTTGTTGTACCAAATTCTGACCCTACCATCCGAATGTCGCAGCAGAAATCGAGACTCATCAGACCAGACAACGTTTTTCCAATCTTCTACTGTCCAATTTCGATGAGCTTGTGCAAATTGTAGCCTCAGTTTCCTGTTCTTAGCTGAAAGGAGTGGCACCTGGTGTGGTCTTCTGCTGCTGTAGCCCATCTGCCTCATAGTTCGACGTACTGTGCGTTCAGAGATGCTCTTCTGCCTACCTTGGTTGTACCGGCTGGCGATTTGAGTCACTGTTGTCTTTCTATCAGCTCGAACCAGTCTGCCCATTCTCCTCTGACCTCTGGCATCAACAAGGCATTTCCGCCCACAGAACTGCCGCGCACTGGATGTTTTTTCTTTTTCGGACCATTCTCTGTAAACCCTAGAGATGGTTGTGCGTGAAAATCCCAGTAGATCAGCAGTTTCTGAAATACTCAGACCAGCCCTTCTGGCACCAACAACCATGCCACGTTCACAGGCCACAAATCACCTTTCTTCCCCATACTGATGCTCGGGAGAACTGCAGGAGATTGTCTTGACCATGTCTACATGCCTAAATGCACTGAGTTGCCGCCATGTGATTGGCTGATTAGAAATTAAGTGTTAACGAGCAGTTGGACAGGTGTACCTAATAAAGTGGCCGGTGAGTGTATATTGTAATGCAAATGCTTAGAGAAGGCAGAGAGGCAGATGTGCACTGTGTGACGGGCTGCTGTAACCTGTCCTTGCTGAAAATGAGGTCCCTGGTGACAGGTTCCCTTTAAATATAGAGCAAAAATCCAGTGATTCTCTTCTGTAAGTGACCCTAAGGAGCTCTCTGTGATGAATATACGGGACATTGTATATGTCCAGGAGCGGCCTGGATGCCTTGTTATTATTGATAGAGATATTACAAATTATTGGTATTGTAGATCTGGTGATTTATTGGGTGGAAAGATTCTCCGGATTTACAGCAATAGGGGATTAACCCTTCCCTGGATGGACACTGCAGGAATTTATTGACCAGAATAAAGGAAGAGGAGGAATAATCTCACTTGAGGATCTGGGGGCTGACGAACACCAGGAGGTCGTGGATGAGCTTAAAGAAAGCGGATTGGAGGAGGATATTGGAGAAGGTCCTGATCAGGGTCTTGAACAGCCAAGACTTGGGGTAATCTTTAGACGTTCCTGATATCGCTTCTTTCTTCTTCTTTCTCTTATCTTCCTGGATAGAGACAGAGGAGAAGTCACATAATGAGCCGGTGATGAAGGTCATAGGGCACCGACAGAAGGTCCATGTGGGGTCGAGGGGTAGAACTCAATGGGCACCAAGTCACTAGAGAAGCAGCAGGTAGATCCAGTACATGGGACATGGAGGTACTTACCTCCACCAGTACGTCCTGGCTCTGGGCTTTGCTCAGTCCATTCATCTCGATGGCTCCGTCCTTCTGCTTCTGTCTCCTCTTGTCTCTGCGTTTCTCCAGCACTTTCCTCGCTTTGGCCACTTCTTCCTTCATCGTTTTCTCAAATTTTTCATAGATGATTTTGGTCTGATCCTCCTTGTTCAGTTCCCAGAGATCTTCCATGACCAGAGGCCTCTTATATCCTCTAATGACCATGCTGCAGGAGAGAACCGCCGTACACGTTAGAGAAAAGTCAGGTGAACCCCATATTCTGTCTAGAGCTTCGGACTATTGAATGAAGCCGGGGATCTCCCAATTATTCCCCCAATGTCGCCTCAAAATAGGATTTAAAACAAAAGTAGGAGAACAAAAGGACAACAAGGAGGACGGCACCTCGCATGATATCGTCGGGGAAGTGAAAAAAGGTAAGTAAAGAGTGTGCTCACCTGTTGAGCACTTGTAAAAGTGCAGTAAGGAAGGAGGGAAATAGGGTATCCACTCCTTGATCGGGTCTCCAAATAATGGTATCTTGAGCAGCTCCCACTTACTCCAATGACCGGTATCCAACGGAAACCGTAATAGTGTGTAAATTGAAGAAGCAAAAGGTTTTGGAGTATGTGCGGGTGCGCTACCAACCAGATTTAGGAGGTGAGAGGTATACAATAATCAAATGGTATACAATAATTGGAAAAAGGATCGGATAAGATAAATTATGTGTATTTTTAATAGATACAGCAGTAAAAGAAATCCAATGGTTACGCGTTTCGGGAGGGAGTGTCTCCCGAAACGCGTAACCATTGGATTTCTTTTACTGCTGTATCTATTAAAAATACACATAATTTATCTTATCCGATCCTTTTTCCAATTATTGTATACCATTTGATTATTGTATACCTCTCACCTCCTAAATCTGGTTGGTAGCGCACCCGCACATACTCCAAAACCTTTTGCTTCTTCAATTTACTCAAAATAGGATTTGGCATGTTGAGTGGTTAGAACTACAGTCTTGCAGCACGTTGGCTCAGTGGTTGGCACTACAGCCTTGCAGCACGGTGGCTCAGTGGTTAGCACTACAGCCTTGCAGCACGGTGGCTCAGTGGTTGGCACTACAGCCTTGCAGCACGGTGGCTCATTGGTTATCACTACTACCTTGCAGCATGCTGGCTCTGTGGTTGACACTACAGCCTTTTAGCACTGGGGTCCTGGGTTCAAGTCCCACCCAGGTCAACATCTGCAAAGTGTTTGTATATTCTCTCCTAGTTTACGTGGGTTTCCTCTGGGTCCTCCGGTTTCCTCCCACACTCCCAAACATACTGGTAGGTAGATTAGATTGTGAGCCCCATAGGGGACAGGGACAAATTTGGCAAAATCTCTGTGCATCGCTGCGTAATCTGTGTGCGCTATATAAATAAAGGAATTATTATTATTGAGTACACGCATGAGTATAAATGCAGGTACATCCCCGGAGATCTGTGTAAGTGTTCTGTATGGGGTTTAGACTGGGAAAACAGATTTATATTCCGGGATTGTAGCGCTGGGACGTGTCCTCCCTCTGCTGTAACTGCATGTAACACATTTCTCAGCTTTCCAGACAAACTTTTCCTGTTTTATTTTAGTATTTTTATATATATTTAGATTTTGATCCTTATGTAAATGAGCTTTCGTGCCCTTGCCTATAGTCGCCCCAATTTCTTCTCTTTACTTCCCAGCACTTATAATGGTTCATGGAAACAAGAAGCCGGGTGCAGCAGAAGACACGGGTGCCATCATTCCCTCTAAAATGACAAATTATTAGGGAATGTCTGGATTGGCAGTAATCTGCCCTACACCGAGCCACTTAGTGGGATCTCATGGTAACTGGATCATTTGGTAGTTTTAGGAATATGATGTGAGGGGGGGGGGCACAAATTTATATTCCTGGATTGTTTCTGGCCTGGAGCTCCATAGGACGTCACTTTACAAGAGACTTCACTTCCTATGTTCTCCTCTGGTCTAAGGAGGCCAATCATTAGGATGTGGGGTCCACCTGACTGTTTAAGTAAGGTACCCCTAGACTGGGGGCTGATGTTATTAGATGCAAAAGGGTTAATAGCTTGGCTACTATTGCACTTTAATAGGGTTGGTGATCTGTGCCTTTAGGATCCTCCTACAGGACCCTGGGGCTTATATGGCTGATAACTCAATGTTATCTCCCTCTGTGAGGCAACACTCAAGCTATCCCTCCCTCGGCTCCCTCCCTATGTCATTGGGATTTTGTTTTTTTTGTAATGTTTTACCTTTGTATTTTATAGTTAATTTCAAGTCACAGCAGGCGGAATGGTGGAAGATTGGAGATGAAGATTGCTCGGTTGGCCGACTTGGCAGCTGGGAGCTTCAAAAATTTGTGATTCTATACTAAGTGTCTGATTTTTGGATAGTATGGGATAATAATAATAATAATAATAAATAAAGCTGTGGTCTAATTTTCCGCCCAGCATAAGTGTCTGTCGTATTTTGGAAGTTACTTATACAGTTAAAGTTTACTGATATTTGTGTTATGGGTTATTTATTAAAGTGCCCTTACAGGGGGTTACATGGGATGTTCTGCTGCCCTCCAGTCCCCCAGGAATCAGGCCCCCTGGGCTTTTCCATATCCGTGAAAACTTCCTCTGAATCTCCTTTCACACATAGAAATCTAGGGACACTTACCTGTCGTACCAGCTGAAGGTGACTCGGCTTAGGAAAGATGCCGTTAGCTCCGGATTCTAGAATGGATATAAATTGTATCTGTTATTGGGGCCGATCTCCATTCCCTATAATTTGTCATTTCTCTTACCTCCTTTGAGAGATCACTGGTCTCGGAGATGGAAGAGATGATGAGAATAATAACCTGAAGACTGAAAGAGATGAAGAACAAGCAGAAGCGCGGGAGGTCCGGGATGTCTCCCTGCAAATAAAGATCAGGAAATGAACCTGTTGTGGTCCCAGCACAAGGACCATAATGTCGCCTCCATCATGTGCAGGACACAGGGAAGGGGAGATCGGGACTAGGAGGATCTTCTACTACAAAGTCTGGGACCAGTAAACACCAAGCTCCTCCATTACTTACATTCAGTGCAATCCGGATTAGAGACTGGAATGGAAAAATCCCACAAACAACTAGAAGCGTCCAGAAGATGAAGAGCGCTCCGGTGTCTTTCCGTGCACAGTATCTGCGGCTGTGATGGATTATTAACACCAGGATCTAAGTGGGCAACAAATTTTTAATTAAAGAAAATCTACCATTTGTTTTTATGTATTGTGAACCAAACATACCTTGAGAATGCTGTGGCTACACTGATGCAGAAACATATCTTGTTTTATCCCTGATCCGAGTGGTTTTGCTGAGAAAACAATGATAAAATGATGATAATGAGGCTCTGTCGCTCCTGTGGCTGCTCCAGGGCTTCTCCTCTTACCCTAATTATGCTCCAGCCTTGTCCTGCCCAGCATAAGCCGAGAATATGTCATCACTGTGTTGTCCGTGATCCGAGTGGTTTTGCTCAAGAAACTATTATAAAATTCAGGAGCTTGGGAAAGCTGGGTACATACTGGCTGTCATAAACACATTACACCGAGCTTCCTAAACTGCCCAGATAGGACTACTCAATCTGAGCTGGATTACTCATACATAGCAGCTGGGGGATGGTGCAGTGGTTGATTACTTCTGTCTGTCAGGGACAACACAGTGGTGACGTATTCTAGGCTTATACTGGACAGGACAAGGCTGGAGCAGTCCATAATTAGGGTGAGAGAAGAGCACCGGGGCAGCCACAGGAGCGACAGAGCCTCATTATCATACTTTTATAATTGTTTTCTCATCAAAACCACTCGGTTCAGTGATTAAACAAGATATGTTTCTGCATCAATGTAGCTACAGGATTCTCAAGGTATGTTTGCTTCATAATGCATCAAATCAAATGGTAGATTTCCTTTAAGCAGGACAGAAAAGGATTTTATAATCAAGGATATTTAACTTCATTAGAAGCTGGTAATAACACTGCTGTGCTCTTAGCTCTGTGCAATAATCTGCCCCTGAACACAGCAGAGAGGAGGATGAGTAACAGCGGTGTAAATGCGCCCAGTTACAGATACATCCCATTGCACTGAAGATATTTTCAGGTAATGTCCCTGGACACCTTTGTGTATGTTGCTAGTGGCAGCTGGACTTTGCATTGTGAAGAGCCACAATCCTTGAATTTAAATCCATATTTCAAAGAGGGAAGCGCTCACACTGCTGTGCACTGATGCACTGCTCCCCCCAGCAGGCTTCTAGATAGCTAATATTACAGCAGTAACTTAGAGCAGTAGGGAAGGGCTGTGGAAAGCGCAGCAGGGTGAGGATACCCCATTCATTGAACTTGGAGAAGCTCCAATCTTAAAATATAAATCCATAATCCACAGCCCTGCTGCTACACACAGAAATGTACTATTACACAGAACCCCAGGGCCGCTGACTGATTCCTTTAAATAGTTTGAATACATTTGTACTTGGTGTTTCAGAATAGCAGCTAAATCTAACAGACAGAGAAAAACTGAGGGGTTCTTAAAGGGCATCTCCATACAGGACTGTATGCAAATGAGCCTGAGGGGCTCCCGGCTGCATTGGTGTTAATGGAGACTGGAGCCCCTCGGGCTCATTTGCATACAGTCCTTCATCCTGGTGGGAGATGCCCTTTAAAATACACACAGTCAAAAAAAGAAAACCCTAGTCCTTACCCATGTAGCAGAATGAAGTGAAGGGTTAACATAGAGCACAGTAGGAAGGATTGTGCCAGAACTTGTGTTTGATTGTCCCTCCACGTGCTCTGCGATTGTGACGCCTATTCCAGCAACGGATGTGAATAAAAGTAATAAAGTCAGAACCTGAAAAAGATAAAACATTCATCTAAGGTTCACACTTCACTCCCTCAGTGATTTGTTGGGTAAATTTGGGCAAATTTTAAGGTGAAAAACCTTGGTTAGGACAGACAATGGGGCAGATTTACTTACCCGGTCCAGTCGCAATCCAGGTGCGCATTCTCCGTCGAGGATTCGGGTCTTCCAGCGATTCACTAAGGTAGTTCCCCCCATGTCCACCAGGTGTCGCTGCTGCGCCGAGGTCCGCCGGAGTTCACTGGAGTTCACCGTCCTACCCCAGGTGCAGGTAAGCGCGTGTCCAGCAGCACATTTTTTTTAAAAAATGCGGCGGTTTTTCCCAATCCGTCGGGTTTTCCGATGGCCACGCCCCCAATTTTCGTTGCGTGCATGCCGATCGCGTGCGCCAAAAACCTGGGACAATTCAGGGAAAAACTGCGCAAATCAGTAATATTCAGGAGACCCGACGAAAAATAGCGATTCGGGCCCTTAGTAAATGACCCCCAATGATTGCTTGCCTCAGAAACAGCGCCACCTTTGCCCTATGGTTGTATCTAGTATTGCAGTTTGTTACTGTTCCTTTAAATTGAGATTAGATACAATCCCAGATAAACCCTATGGAATATCAGTGGCCCCATATGTGCAGCGGCGCTCCCTGCTATGGCCACTTTAGGGGACTTGTATGGGACCCCAACTGTATGATCACAATCATCGTGAATACGGGGGAACGAGACTCACCTGCTTGGATAGGTAAAGTTTAGTAATAGGGGATTGTACTTTTTCGGATTCACAGAAGTGGAGCAGCTGCCAAGGGGCACAGATCCATAAGAAGATGAGAGGGATCCAAACCAGAACCGTCTGTTCAAAGCAGATCGGCAAATCCGGATCAGGCCTTTCCAGCAGAGAAGAGTTCTGGAAGAAGAACAAGACAATCAGAACTCCAGGATTTGTGGTTTAAGAAAGAACGAAATGTTAAAATGTAAATGCATAAAAAACTATGGAAATACACAAAACTAAATAGATACCGACTCAAGACAAGATAAAAGGGAACCCAAAATAGACCTCAGGCCTTTACAGATACCTACAGGGACCAGACCCAAGGAAAGTATTCAGATCCCTCTAGATTTCTCTTGTTTAATAAATTAGCAAAAATGGGGAGCAGAGCGCGCATTACTGGGGGGAGGCAGAGCGCGCATTACTGGGGGGAGGCAGAGCACGCATTACTGTGGGGGGCAGAGCGTACATTACTGCGGGGGGCAGAGCGCACATTACTGGGGGACAGAGTGCACATTACTGCGGGGGGCAGAGCGCACATTACTGGGGGACAGAGTGCACATTACTGCGGGGGGCAGAGCGCACATTAATGGGGGACAGAGTGCACATGACTGCGGGGGGGAAAGCGCACATTACTGGGGGGGCAGAGTGCACATTACTGCGGGGGGGGGGCAGAGCACACATTACTGGGGGGCAGAGGGCACATTACTGGGGGGGGGCAGAGAGCACATTACTGGGGGGGGCAGAGAGCACATTACTGGGGGGAGGCAGAGCACGCATTACTGTGGGGGGCAGAGCGTACATTACTGCGGGGGGCAGAGCGCACATTACTGGGGGACAGAGTGCACATTACTGCGGGGGGCAGAGCGCACATTACTGGGGGACAGAGTGCACATTACTGGGGGACAGAGTGCACATTACTGCGGGGGGCAGAGCGCACATTACTGGGGGACAGAGTGCACATTACTGCGGGGGGCAGAGCGCACATTAATGGGGGACAGAGTGCACATTACTGCGGGGGGGAAAGCGCACATTACTGGGGGGGCAGAGTGCACATTACTGCGGGGGGGCAGAGCACACATTACTGGGGGGCAGAGGGCACATTACTGGGGGGGGCAGAGAGCACATTACTGGGGGGGCAGAGGGTGCATTACTGGGGGGCAGAGAGCACATTACTGGGGGGCAGAGAGCACATTACTGGGGGGCAGAGCACACATTACTGGGGGGGGCAGAGAGCACATTACTGGGGGGCAGAGCACACATTACTGGGGGGGCAGAGCGCACATTACTGCGGGGGGAAGAGCGCACATTACTGCGGGGGGCAGAGCGCGCATTACTGGAGGGAGGCAGAGCACGCATTACTGTGGGGGGCAGAGCGTACATTACTGCGGGGGGCAGAGCGCACATTACTGGGGGACAGAGTGCACATTACTGCGGGGGGCAGAGCGCACATTACTGGGGGACAGAGTACACATTACTGCGGGGGCAGAGCGCACATTACTGGGGGGGGCAGAGGGCACATTACTGGGGGGCAGAGAGCACATTACTGGGGGGCAGAGAGCACATTACTGGGGGGCAGAGCACACATTACTGGGGGGGGGAGAGGGCATTACTGTGGGGGGCAGAGTGCACATCACTGGGGGGCAGAGAGCACATTACTGCGGGGGGCAGAGTGCACATTACTGGGGGGCAGAGAGCACATTACTGCGGGGGGCAGAGTGCACATTACTGCGGGGGGCAGAGCACACATTACTGGGTGGGGAAGAGGGCATTACTGTGGGGGGCAGAGCTCGCATTACAGGGGGGAAGAGCGCACATTACTGCAGGGGGGGCGAGCGCATTACTGTGGGGGGCAGAGCGCACATTACTGGGGGGCAGAGGGCATTACTGTGGGGGGCAGAGCTCGCATTACAGGGGGGCAGAGCGCGCATTACTGCGGGGGGGCAGAGCGCATTACTGTGGGGGGCAGAGCGCACATTACTGGGGGGCAGAGAGCACATTACTGCGGGGGGCAGAGTGCACATTACTGGGGGGCAGAGAGCACATTACTGCGGGGGGCAGAGTGCACATTACTGCGGGGGGCAGAGCGCACATTACTGAGGGAGCAGAGGGCATTACTGTGGGGGGCAGAGCTCGCATTACAGGGGGGCAGAGCGCACATTACTGCGGGGGGGGGCAGAGCGCACATTACTGTGGGGGGGGGGCAGAGCGCACATTACTGTGGGGGGCAGAGCTTGCATTACAGGGGGGCAGAGCACACATTACTGGGGGGGCAGAGCTTGCATTACAGGGGGCAGAGCGCACATTACTGGGGGGGCAGAGGGCATTACTGTGGGGGGCAGAGCTCGCATTACAGGGGGGCAGAACGCGCATTACTGCGGGGGGGGGCAGAGCGCATAACTGTGGGAGGCAGAGCTTGCATTACAGGGGGGCAGAGGGCACATTACTGCGGGGGGGGGAGAGGGCACATTACTGCGGGGGGCAGAGCGCACATTACTGGGGGGCAGAGAGCACATTACAGGGGGGCAGAACGCGCATTACTGCGGGGGGGGGGCAGAGCGCATAACTGTGGGAGGCAGAGCTTGCATTACAGTGGGCAGAGGGCACATTACTGCGGGGGGGGGAGAGGGCACATTACTGCGGGGGGCAGAGCGCACATTACTGGGGGGCAGAGAGCACATTACTTAGGGGGGCAGAGTGCACATTACTGGGGGGGCAGAGAGCACATTACTGCGGGGGGCAGAGTGCACATTACTGCGGGGGGCAGAGCACACATTACTGGGGGGGCAGAGGGCATTACTGTGGGGGGCAGAGCTCGCATTACTGCGGGGGGGCAGAGCGCATTACTGTGGGGGGCACAGCTTGCATTACAGGGGGGCAGAGCGCACATTACTGGGGGGGCAGAGCTCGCAATACAGGGGGCAGAGCGCGCATTACTGCAGGGGGGCAGAGTGCATTACTGTGGGGGGCAGAGCTCGCATTACAGGGGGGCAGAGGGCACATTACTGCGGGGGGGGGGAAGAGTGCACATTACTGCGGGGGGCAGAGATTGCATTACAGGGGGGCAGAGTGCACATTACTGGGGGGGCAGAGGGCATTACTGTGGGGGGCAGAGCTCGCATTACAGGGGGGCATTACTGCGGGGGAGGCAGAGCGCATAACTGTGGGGGGCAGAGCTCGCATTACAGGGGGGCAGAGGGCACATTACTGCGGGGGGGGGGGAGAGGGCACATTACTGCGGGGGGCAGAGCGCACATTACTGGGGGGCAGAGAGCACATTACTGCGGGGGGCAGAGCGCACATTACTGGGGGGGCAGAGCTCGCATTACAGGGGGACAGAGCGCGCATTACTGCGGGGGGGCAGAGCGCATTACTGTGGGGGGCAGAGCTCGCATTACAGGGGGGCAGAGGGCACATTACTGCGGGGGGGGGAAGAGTGCACATTACTGCGGGGGGCAGAGCGCACATTACTGGGGGGGCAGAGGGCATTACTGTGGGGGGCACAGCTCGCATTACTGCGGGGGGGGAGAGGGCACATTACTGTGGGGGGCAGAGCGCACATTACTGGGGGGCAGAGCGCACATTACTGGGGGGGGCAGAGGGCATTACTGTGGGGGGCAGAGCTCGCATTACAGGGGGGCAGAGCGCACATTACTGCGGGGGGGGGGGGCAGAGAGCGCATTACTGAGGGGGGCAGAGCGCACATTACTGTCCTACTGAATGTCCCTCCAGTGCCCATAGTACAAACTGGAAGTAAACCTACCCAGAAGGCAGAGCCGCAGAAGTCATCCAAAGCCTTGGACATGTCTGGAGGTTGGGGAGAGCTGCCCCTGATGCCCCAGGACAATACTGAGCCTCGGGAATAGTAACACTCTATATACTCCACATGGTGTACGCCAGTTGTCACCCAGTGATTCAGCAGGTTAAGAGTCCCCACTGCTCCCTCTATATGGCTACACGGACGCCCCGGCCCAGGACAGACATATAGGACTACAGTTGGGTTAAATAATAACCCGATATATAACTCTGGAGTTTGTCCTTAAAGGTTTCATAATACAGAAGTAATTGTCCTCTGTGTTCTATACAGGCAGTCCCTGGGGTACGTATAAAATAGGGTCCATAGGTTTGTTCTTAAGTCGAATTTGTAAGTAAGTCGAAACTGTATATTTTATAATTGTAGATCCAGACAAAAATTGTTTTTGCCCCAGTAACAATCGGAGTTTCAAAATTTTTTGCTGCAATGGGGCCAAGGATTATCAATAAAGCTTCATTACAGACACCTTACAGCTGATCACTGCAGCCTGGGACTATAGTAACATCCAGAGAGGTCACCAGAGGTCACAGGGGGCAGAGGGGTCTGTCTGTAACTAGGGGGCGTCTGTAAGTCGGGTGTCCTTAAGCCACCTGTAGTCAATATGGCAGGATCAAAGATCCATTCTGATCCAAGAAACGAATATGAAAGGGGAATTCTGGGAACACCAGAGGGAACAGAAACTCAAGTGGATTTGACTTTTAACATCAATGTCGGAATCCTGAAGCAATGAGCCGTGTCCGGCATTACAAGTCCTGTTACTATGACATTTTCAGAGTTCTGTTTTTATGGCGCTCATACCACAAATACCACATTTAATATACAAAATACCACAGGCTGTCAGTCATGTGTACAGGAGTATCTCATACACACACAGGCTGCAGGGGGTGCCCGCACCAGGAGTGTCACACCATTATACATCACATCATTATACAGGCTGTCAGTCATGTGTACAGGAGTATCTCATACACACACAGGCTGCAGGGGGTGCCCGCACCAGGAGTGTCACACCATTATACATTACATCATTATACAGGCTGTCAGTCATGTGTACAGGAGTATCTCATACACACAGGCTGCAGGGGGTGCCCGCACCAGGAAGCACATGGAGGAGCCATTACACCATTATACATCACATCATTATACAGGCTGTCCGTCATGTGTACAGGAGTATCTCATACACACACAGGCTGCAGGGGGTGCCCGCACCAGGAAGCACATGGAGGAGACATTACACCATTATACATCACATCATTATACAGGCTGTCAGTCGTGTGTATAGGAGTATCTCATACACACACAGGCTGCAGGGGGTGCCAGCACCAGGAGTGTCACACCATTATACATCACATCATTATACAGGCTGTCAGTCGTGTGTATGGGAGTATCTCATACACACACAGGCTGCAGGGGGTGCCAGCACCAGGAGTGTCACACCATTTCACATCACATCATTATACAGGCTGTCAGTCATGTGTACAGGAGTATCTCATACACACACAGGCTGCAGGGGGTGCCCGCACCAGGAGTGTCACACCATTTCACATCACATCATTATACAGGCTGTCAGTGATGTCTATAGGAGTATCTCATACACACAGGCTACAGGGGGCGCCAGCACCAGGAGTGTCGCATCATTATACAGGCTGTCAGTCATGTGTATAGGAGTTTCTCATACACACACAGGCTGCAGGGGGCGCCAGCACCAGGAGTGTCACACCATTATACATCACATCATTATACAGGCTGTCAGTGATGTATATAGGAGTATCTCATACACACAGGCTACAGGGGGCGCCAGCACCAGGAGTGTCGCATCATTATACAGGCTGTCAGTCATGTGTATAGGAGTATCTCATACACACACAGGCTGCAGGGGGTGCCAGCACCAGGACTGTCACACCATTATACATGACATCATTATACAGGCTATCAGTCATGTGTATAGGAGTATCTCATACACACAGAGGCTACAGGGGGCGCCAGCACCAAGAAGCACATGGAGGAGCCATTACACCATTATACCTCACATCATTATACAGGCTGTCAGTCGTGTGTATAGGAGTATCTCATACACACACAGGCTACAGGTGGCGCCAGCACCAAGAAGCACATGGAGGAGCCATTACACCTATACACCTCATCATTATACAGGCTATCAGTCGTGTGTATAGGAGTATCTCATACACACAGGCTGCAGGGGGCGCCAGCACCAGGAGTGTCACGTCATTATACTGGCTGTCAGTCATGTGTATAGGAGTATCTCATACACACAGGCTGCAGGGGGCGCCAGCACCAGGAAGCACATGGAGGATCCATTACACCATTATACCTCACATCATTATACAGGCTGTCAGTCGTGTGTATAGGAGTATCTCATACACACTCAGGCTGCAGGGGCAACAGCACCAGGAAGCACATGGAGGATCCATTACACCATTATACCTCACATCATTATACAGGCTGTCAGTCGTGTGTATAGGAGTATCTCATACACACAGGCTGCAGGGGGCGCCAGCACCAGGAAGCACATGATTATACAGGCTGTCAGTCATGTGTATAGGAGTATCTCATACACACACAGGCTGCAGGGGGCGCCAGCACCAGGAAGCACATGGAGGATCCATTGCACCATTATACATCACATCATTATACAGGCTGTCAGTCGTATGTATAGGAGTATCTCATACACACTCAGGCTGCAGGGGCAACAGCACCAGGAGTGTCACGTCATTATACAGGCTGTCAGTCAAGCGCCGCAGGTGTGGCTATGAATAAGCCGGACAGCTTGAATATGCTAATGGATCATTGGACACCCGACAAAACCCGACAAAAGTGCAGCGTTCGGACCCTTAGTAAATGAGCCCCATTGTCGTTGTGTCACCCGTATGTCCAGCGTAATAACTGTCCGTATAAAATACGGAAGAAAGGCAATTGAGGTCATTGGCTTGTTCCAGTCACTTGATTTTGTGCTCCCTAGAAACGATCCGCAAAAACGGACGGTATTCGGATGACACCTGTGTGGCATCAGTATTTTTCACAGCTCCATAGACTTCTCTGGGAAGGCAAATACGGACAGGAGTAGGACCACATTCAGGTGGCTGTGGACAGATACCGCCCTGGGCGTTTTTGGCCAAACCCGCTCCTAGTTGCATTTCGAATGCGTTTAAAAATGTGGCAAAAACGCCACATGTGAATTTGCCCGAGTGATTTCTGCTTTGGCACCTGCATGTAGCACGCGGAGGAGGGGGGGGGGGGGGGGCACTCCTCACCCCTCACCTCTCCATAGAAAGATGAGTGGCCTAAATCTTGTGGCGCCCGCCTCAGTCACGGTGCAGCGACCAGGTGCCATTAACCTTAAAGGGGTTTTTCCACAAAAGAAAATTCTCACATTTCATCCCCTAGTGATGTTACCCCAATAAAGATCATTTTAACCCTTTACTGTTTTAATGCTGTTTAAGCTGCTATCACTCTTCTGGCTGCTCAGTGGAAAATCCCAGAGTGTGGGCGGGGCCTCTTTTAGTAGACACATTATGATCCATCTAGTTCTGTGGGCTGACAATGTGGTTACATTATCAGGGTACAGGGTGTATATGCACTTTCATCTGACTTCAGACATTGTACTAACACACTGACACATATAAAGAGAGGAGACAGATCAGAGATGCAGGAGATGATTACACGGAGGCTGACAGACTTGTACTCTGTTACACTGTGAGCTCTGCTACATCTCAGACATGTGCCTGCCTCCCCTTTCCCCCGGATCACTTGTCTCCTTGTAGTTTGCAGCCTCTCTCTCTGCTTTACCGTGTGCTGACAGGAAGTGATCAGTGTCTGTGTCTCTGAGCTCAGTGCAGGGGGCGGGGCTAGAGACAGAAATCTCATCTGCACCATCTCACACAGAAATGAAAGATGGCACCCACCCGACTCTAAGAAGTTTGAAGTTACAGGGTCCTGTCTAGTGGCAACTGAGATTGTGTACAGCAGGACTGATAGAGACGGGTTGGATTATATCTGGGAAATGCAGCATTTTTGCCAATAACAGTGAATTAGAGAATTAGATATTTTGTTATCCTGAGGACATATAAGAAACTTGTCTACATGGGAGGAATATCCTTTTAATGGGGGCTGTGATCTGGCAGCAAATTGTGCAGCCGCCTCACTGCCCCCATAACTGTCATGTGAATAAGCCCTAAAAAAATTTGGTGCGGACGTGACTCACAGAGAAGGACCTGTAAAAAGATGCACCGAATAACATTGAAAGGTGAGGCTGCTGTAGAAAATACGGACAAGACGCGTCCGTGAAATAACATAGTGTGCACGGAGCCTTGACCTATTGAATCTTTTTGCCTTCGACCTTGAACGTGGTGAAGTCTCCGGTGCGAACATTCACCATTTCCCGTCCTGAATGAGCCGCTTTCTTTATAGTTTATCAGTTGTAAAGATTACGATCCACAAATGTTTATAAAAAGTGTCTTTAATCTTTACATAAAATACTCAGCACATTGTAATACAAGCCGTATACAGCACATCATCATATACGCCGGACACTATAGATAGGGAGAAAGGTTTCTGCAGGGGGAATGTGGATGTTTTATGTGAGGTAGATATTAGGTTTCAGCTGCTGCAGAACTACAACCCCCAGCATGCAAGGAAGTAGTGCAGCAACAGCAAGGAGACCACGGATAATGTATAACGGCCTTACCGTGACAAGGAGCGGGGGTTATATGTGGCTTCATGACTATGTGTTATCTCCTGCTACTATACTGACCCTATACTGATCCTATACTGACCCTATACTGACTTTATACTGAACTTATACTGACCCTATACTGATCCTGAAACCATATAACATGTATGTGCAAGTGACTGAAGGAGTAAAAAATTATAGACTGTGTTCCAGACCTGAACCAAAACCTGGCCTGAGACTCGGCAATTTATAGGGAACCATCAAATTCTGCCTCCATATTTACTGACTACATAAGAAGGTTTGTTTTGTAGTCTGTAGCAATGGAGACACATGGGTCGGCGTAGGAGCTGTATACATAAAACATCGCAATTGGAAAATACCACCATAGGCGACATCCAGACTGTGTGATCTTATATACCATGGGCTGAAAAGTGGAGAATAAAGACTGGGGGGTCATGTATATGCGCCCAGGAAAATCCTATACACATAATGGAAGTATATGGAACACAATGTACCCCATAAGTTTATATTAGGACTATAAGCAGTGGCAAAAGTGTGCCAGACCCCCAATGATAATGTAATATGTATACGACCAGCCTTCTTGGTGCACCATATGGGCCACCTCGGTCTCTTGGGCCCGGTTCAGGCTGCACCCTCTGCACCCCCTCTAGTTACACCCCTGACTATAAGTCATAGTATCATAGTTTATACAATTGAGAAAAGACACGAAATGTCCATCAAGTTCAACCAAGGAAGGGAAGGGATTGGATGAGAAGTCCCTAATGGAACCTTCAACAATTTCTGAACGTGAACTCCAAGTCCCCAAGACAAGTAACCCAGAAGGGGAAGTAATAGACAACGCTGTATTAACAAAAAATTCATCGCCGGTCGCCGTAATTCCTCGTAATTGCTCGGTTCCGGAGTTTCGATCACGTTCCAGTCTGCAGCAGTCACTGCTCGGAGGGTCCGCACTGTAGTCCTGTAGCCTCCATCCTCCCGGTCTCATAAGGACGTGCTGTCTGTGCTCTCTATCCCGGCGTCCTGGGCCATAGAGGCGAAGTGTCCTTGGCTTTCCAGGAGGACTTCAGGGCTGCCGTATTCTATGATCTTCCCCGAGTCCAACACCATGACCCTGCAAAGAGGAGAAAGATGCAATTCAGAGTCTCTGCAGCCGAATCTTTGGACTTAATTCTGAGGAAGTCACATCAGTGACGAAACGCGTGGGTACTGCCTCCCCCCTCTCTGCCTTTCATTGCTCGTGAGATTTAGCCACCACACATTGTTATACATTGTTACTATATTTTGCACTTTGCTTATTGCCATTGCTACTATACACTGCTGCTACATTTGTATTTGTTTTTTGCCATTATTGCCATTGTATGTGTTTGGGGTGGCTGATTTCTGTTCATTGAGACAGTTTACTATTGTCTATATTTACAAGGGCAGTTTGTAGGGGAGTATTACTGTCGCCCTGCTTTGTACATCCAGGAGCACAGTACACAATGTAACATATTTATTTTATATTGTGTATATTTGATTTGTTATTTATTTTTTGGTCATCGACTGCATCTTGGTTTTTCTTGAGTTTATGTCCTGTGCATATAAATATCCCAAATTATCACATTCTATAGAAAGTTTGTAAGTTTTGACTATGCACAAAAAAATATAAGCTGCAAAATAAGTGACTAAGGATAAGGACCGGTAATAATCCGCGTTCTCACCGGTTACTGTCCATGATGGTGTGTAATCGATGTGCGATGGTCAACACTGTGCAATCTGCAAATTCGCTGCGGATGGTTCTCTGGATTAAATTATCCGTCTCCAGGTCCACGGCGGCCGTGGCTTCATCCAGAATCAGGATCTTGGATTTGCGGAGTAACGCCCGAGCCAGACACACCAGCTGCCTCTGCCCGACACTAGACGAGACGAAAGAGATGTTTAAGATCTAAGTCCTGGTGCACATTACCGGATCTTCTGGACGTGATCCGGTCACATGACGGACCCCATAGACCTCCACTCTGCACGGTCACTATGCACTGAGGCTCATTTCCTATGGACATCGGTCAGGGGAGCAATGACCAACCCCCACCCGTCACTATCCCCCCGGCCCGAATGTCCATGTGCACGAGGCCAAGGTCTGGGTCACAATGTGGAGTTGAGTAATTTAGGCAAAACAGCAGAGATCAAGGAGGAGATTTGTACAATTTGGTGAAATCATAAACCAAAAATGACACAATTTGTAAAATGACAAAGAAAGATCCAAGTTCTTGTAAGCAGAAGCCCCCGGACGCACCTCAGGTTCTCTCCTCCCTCGCTGACCTCATAGAAAAGCTTCTCCTGCAGCTCCGCTACATAGGTCTTCAGGTGAGAAAGTTCTAGAGCTTTCCAGATCTCCTCGTCCGTGTACTGATCAAACGGGTCCAGATTCATCCGCAGTGTCCCAGAGAACAGCACCGGGTCCTACACGAGAACATTACAGGAATATTGATCAATGTATCAATGATCTTTCATCGCCCTTTAACTTCATTTCCTCATGAACCTGAATATTTATTATGAAGACTACCAGATAGTACTACCAGATAGTTTCTCCCTGTGAATGATGGCACAGAGAGTACTCTACTGCCTGGTGTCTCTATAAATAATGATGTCACAGATAGTACCACCAGATAGTTTCTCGCTGTGAATGATGGCACAAATAATGGGGCAGATTAACTTACCTGGTTCTTTTGCGATCCAGCGGCGCGTTCTCTGCGGTGGATTTGGGTACGTCGGGAAAACGCGAATCGGGCCCTTAGTAAATGACCCCCAATATATCCTCCTTGTCCCTCACCGATTAATGTTGACAAACATGAGGGCAAATTTATCATACTCTAATGCATGTTTTTTGGTAAGGAGCTGCCTTACAAGAAAGTAAAAGGAGGCTTTGTTTTCCTGGAAAACTTATTTGCATATTTCCCAGAATCCCCAAGTGGAGCATCAATAAGTCTCCACATGCCTGCAAACTCTGTCTGACTGTTTTAGTTTCTGAATTTTTAATGCCGCCACATGAGTTCACTGCAAAGGGGCCCAGTGAGGCTCTGCTGCCCAGGGGCCTATTGATACCTGGAGCTGACCCTGCCTGTAAGTAATGTAATAAATAAAACTATCTCCATGTCTGTTTTTGTTATTCATGGGAGCACAGATAGTACTGTCCTGCTTCTCTGGCTACAGTCACACTAAATAGCATTTACAGTCCCTGAAATAGCAAAGTCTCCACAAGGAGTTATCTTACGTCCCTGACCTTTATTATGTATTTTGACCTCGTTAGTGAAATTTTTGCCAGAAATTGGTGAAATTCCTATCACAAATGGCTGTAATCTTATATACAGGAATGAATTAGCACATTATTTCCTATGGCCTCTGAAGAGGAGCCTTTAGTGAGCCATGAGTGACCGGTCTGGGGATCCACTGGATTTACCTGGGGAATTATAGTCAGTTTGTTGCGCAGGTCATGGAGGCCGATGGTGGAGATGTCCAGACCATCAATGACGATCTTCCCTCCGGCCGCCTCAATGATCCGGAATAGACAATTAGTAAGGGAAGATTTCCCGGCCCCCGTCCTTCCTACTATTCCAACCTGGAGGACAGAGGTGCAATTATATCAGGTGCCATATAGGATTATATTTACAGATGAAGTGCGGATAATAATTCTCAGATAGATCAGAGATGTATAAGATCTATCTGTCCATCTACCATCATGTATGGCACAGACCTTCTCCATACTGTCCACAGTGCAGGAAATCCCATGTAGAACAAGGTCCAACTCCGAGCGATAACGAGCCTTGTAATCCACAAACTGCACCACGCCTCTATCCGGCCAGTCCTGTGGGGGGCGCTTCTGAGTCACCCACTCCGCCTGGTGAGAAACATGAATGGGTGAACATAGCGACAAGCGACTATAGCGACAGGACGACTAGAGCGACAGGACGACTATAGCGACAGGACGACTATAGCGACAGGACGACTATAGCGACAGGACGACTATAGCGACAGGACGGCTATAGCGACAAGCGACTATAGCGACAGGACGACTAGAGCGACAGGACGACTATAGCGACAGGACGACTATAGCGACAGGACGACTAGAGCGACAGGACGACTAGAGCGACAGGACGACTATAGCGACAGGACGACTATAGCGACAGGACGACTATAGCGACAGGACGGCTATAGCGACAGGACGACTAGAGCGACAGGACGACTATAGCGACAGGACGACTATAGCGACAGGACGACTAGAGCGACAGGACGACTATAGCGACAGGACGGCTATAGCGACAAGCGACAGGACGACTAGAGCGACAGGACGACTATAGCGACAGGACGACTAT
This sequence comes from Engystomops pustulosus, assembly GCF_040894005.1. NCBI lineage: Eukaryota > Metazoa > Chordata > Amphibia > Anura > Leptodactylidae > Engystomops > Engystomops pustulosus. Next base: position 85,311,748 of record NC_092421.1, read on the forward strand.
AGCGACAAGCGACTATAGCGACAGGACGACTAGAGCGACAGGACGACTAGAGCGACAGGACGACTAGAGCGACAGGACGACTAGAGCGACAGGACGACTATAGCGACAGGACGGCTATAGCGACAGGACGACTATAGCGACAGGACGACTATAGCGACAGGACGACTATAGCGACAGGACGACTATAGCGACAGGACGGCTATAGCGACAGGACGACTATAGCGACAAGCGACTATAGCGACAGGACGGCTATAGCGACAGGACGACTATAGCGACAGGACGACTATAGCGACAGGACGACTATAGCGACAGGAAGGCTATAGCGACAGGAAGGCTATAGCGACAGGACGACTATAGCGACAGGACGACTATAGCGACAGGACGACTATAGCGACAGGACGGCTATAGCGACAGGACGGCTATAGCGACAGGACGACTATAGCGACAGGACGGCTATAGCGACAGGACGACTATAGCGACAGGACGACTATAGCGACAGGACGACTATAGCGACAGGACGACTATAGCGACAGGACGGCTATAGCGACAGGACGGCTATAGCGACAGGACGACTATAGCGACAGGACGGCTATAGCGACAGGACGACTAGAGCGACAGGACGACTAGAGCGACAGGACGACTATAGCGACAGGACGACTATAGCGACAGGACGGCTATAGCGACAGGACGGCTATAGCGACAGGACGACTATAGCGACAGGACGGCTATAGCGACAGGACGACTATAGCGACAGGACGACTATAGCGACAGGACGGCTATAGCGACAGGACGACTAGAGCGACAGGACGACTATAGCGACAGGACGGCTATAGCGACAGGACGACTAGAGCGACAGGACGACTATAGCGACAGGACGACTATAGCGACAGGACGACTATAGCGACAGGACGACTATAGCGACAGGACGGCTATAACGACAGGACGACTATAGCGACAGGACGACTATAGCGACAGGACGGCTATAGCGACAGGACGACTATAGCGACAGGACGACTATAGCGACAGGACGACTATAGCGACAGGACAGCTATAGCGACAGGACGACTATAGCGACAAGCGACTATAGCGACAGGACGGCTATAGCGACAGGACGACTATAGCGACAGGACGACTATAGCGACAGGACGACTATAGGGACAGGACGGCTATAGCGACAGGACGGCTATAGCGACAGGACGGCTATAGCGACAGGACGGCTATAGCGACAGGACGACTATAGCGACAGGACGGCTATAGCGACAGGACTACTAGAGCGACAGGACGACTATAGCGACAGGACGACTAGAGCGACAGGACGGCTATAGCGACAGGACGACTAGAGCGACAGGACGGCTATAGCGACAGGACGACTATAGCGACAGGACGACTATAGCGACAGGACGGCTATAGCGACAGGACGACTATAGCGACAGGACGACTATAGCGACAGGACGACTAGAGCGACAGGACGACTAGAGCGACAGGACGGCTATAGCGACAGGACGACTATAGCGACAGGACGACTATAGCGACAGGACGACTATAGCGACAGGACGACTATAGCGACAGGACAGCTATAGCGACAGGACGGCTATAGCGACAGGACGACTAGAGCGACAGGACGACTATAGCGACAGGACGACTAGAGCGACAGGACGACTAGAGCGACAGGACGACTAGAGCGACAGGACGACTAGAGCGACAGGACGACTATAGCGACAGGACGACTATAGCGACAAGACGACTATAGCGACAGGACGACTATAGCGACAAGACGACTATGGCGACAGGACGACTATAGCGACAGGACGACTATAGCGACAGGACGACTATAGCGACAGGACGACTATAGCGACAGGACGGCTATAGCGACAGGACGGCTATAGCGACAGGACGACTATGGCGACAGGACGACTATAGCGACAGGACGACTAGAGCGACAGGACGACTATAGCGACAGGACGACTATAGCGACAGGACGACTATAGCGACAGGACGACTATAGCGACAGGACGACTATAGCGACAGGACGACTAGAGCGACAGGACGGCTATAGCGACAGGACGGCTATAGCGACAGGACGACTATAGCGACAGGACGGCTATAGCGACAGGACGACTAGAGCGACAGGACGACTAGAGCGACAGGACGACTATAGCGACAGGACGACTATAGCGACAGGACGACTATAGCGACAGGACGACTAGAGCGACAGGACAGCTATAGCGACAGGACGACTATAGCGACAGGACGACTATAGCGACAGGACGGCTATAGCGACAGAACGACTATAGCGACAGGACGGCTATAGCGACAGGACGGCTATAGCGACAGGACGACTATAGCGACAGGACGACTATAGCGACAGGACGACTATAGCGACAGGACGGCTATAGCGACAGGACGACTATAGCGACAGGACGACTATAGCGACAGTACGACTATAGCGACAGTACGACTATAGCGACAGGACGACTATAGCGACAGGACGACTATAGCGACAGGACGGCTATAGCGACAGGACGACTATAGCGACAGGACGACTATAGCGACAGGACGGCTATAGCGACAGGACGGCTATAGCGACAGGACGACTATAGCGACAGGACGACTATAGCGACAGGACGACTATAGCGACAGGACGACTATAGCGACAGGACGACTATAGCGACAGGACGGCTATAGCGACAGGACGGCTATAGCGACAGGACGACTATAGCGACAGGACGACTATAGCGACAGGACGACTATAGCGACAGGACGGCTATAGCGACAGGACGGCTATAGCGACAGGACGACTATAGCGACAGGACGACTATAGCGACAGGACGACTATAGCGACAGGACGACTATAGCGACAGGACAGCTATAGCGACAGGACGGCTATAGCGACAGGACGACTATAGCGACAGGACGACTATAGCGACAGGACGACTATAGCGACAGGACGACTAGAGCGACAGGACGGCTATAGCGACAGGACGGCTATAGCGACAGGACGACTATAGCGACAGGACGACTATAGCGACAGGACGACTATAGCGACAGGACGACTATAGCGACAGGACGACTAGAGCGACAGGACGACTATAGCGACAGGACGGCTATAGCGACAGGACGACTATAGCGACAGGACGACTAGAGCGACAGGACGACTATAGCGACAGGACGGCTATAGCGACAGGACGGCTATAGCGACAGGACGACTATAGCGACAGGACAACTAGAGCGACAGGACGGCTATAGCGACAGGACGACTAGAGCGACAGGACGACTAGAGCGACAGGACGACTATAGCGACAGGACGACTATAGCGACAGGACGACTAGAGCGACAGGACGGCTAGAGCGACAGGACGACTATAGCGACAGGACGACTATAGCGACAGGACGACTATAGCGACAGGACGACTAGAGCGACAGGACGACTATAGCGACAGGACGACTATAGCGACAGGACGGCTATAGCGACAGGACGACTATAGCGACAGGACGACTAGAGCGACAGGACGACTATAGCGACAGGACGGCTATAGCGACAGGACGACTATAGCGACAGGACGACTATAGCGACAGGACGACTATAGCGACAGGACGGCTATAGCGACAGGACGGCTATAGCGACAGGACGACTATAGCGACAGGACGACTATAGCGACAGGACGACTATAGCGACAGGACGACTATAGCGACAGGACGACTATAGCGACAGGACGGCTATAGCGACAGGACGGCTATAGCGACAGGACGACTATAGCGACAGGACGACTATAGCGACAGGACGACTATAGCGACAGGACGACTATAGCGACAGGACGACTAGAGCGACAGGACGACTATAGCGACAGGACGGCTATAGCGACAGGACGACTATAGCGACAGGACGGCTATAGCGACAGGACGACTAGAGCGACAGGACGACTATAGCGACAGGACGACTATAGCGACAGGACGACTAGAGCGACAGGACGACTATAGCGACAGGACGGCTATAGCGACAGGACGACTATAGCGACAGGACGACTAGAGCGACAGGACGGCTATAGCGACAGGACGACTAGAGCGACAGGACGACTAGAGCGACAGGACGACTATAGCGACAGGACGACTATAGCGACAGGACGACTATAGCGACAGGACGGCTATAGCGACAGGACGACTATAGCGACAGGACGGCTATAGCGACAGGACGGCTATAGCGACAGGACGGCTATAGCGACAGGACGGCTATAGCGACAGGACGACTATAGCGACAGGACGACTATAGCGACAGGACGGCTATAGCGACAGGACGACTATAGCGACAGGACGGCTATAGCGACAGGACGACTAGAGCGACAGGACGACTATAGCGACGGGACGGCTATAGCGACAGGACGGCTATAGCGACAGGACGGCTATAGCGACAGGACGACTATAGCGACAGGACGGCTATAGCGACAGGACGACTGTAGTGTTCGTCAATGTCCCCAGACTTTACCTCATTCTCTGCCTTTATGTACTCATCCACGCGCTCAACAGCGACAATGTTGGTCTCCAGCTCGGACGTCATCCGCACCAACCAGTTCAGCGTCTGAGTGATCTGTGCAAATACGGAATAAAGGAGAAAGGAAATGTACAGGAGAGGAAACATGACTGCTTCCTCTAGATACAGCGCCCCACCTGTCCATTGTGTGGTACTGCAGCTCAGGTCTGCCTCCTTTCTGAGTGCCACAGAGTGCCAGAGTTTTCCAAGACCCTTTTATTGATCAAACTCCCCAGTGCCCCCAGGACAAAGAGATCTCTAGTCCTGTCCTATATGATCGGGACTGAGTGCCATGACCTCTCCAATGGGCCAAGGTGGCAGGAAATGACCCCCACCCAAAATATTTAGACCAATCCTTAGGATCATTAGTATAAACATCTCAGAAAAAAATTCTTTAAAGGAAATCTCCCATCAGAACCCATCCTGATAAACCAGGGACACTACTCATAGATCCAGGCATCTTCTTATACTGTGGTATCTTCTCATATTTGTTATCCATGGCCTCCTTCATTCTAATATCAACTTTTATAATTATGCTAATGAGTCCGAAGGGTTCAGGGGGGTGTTAACAGAGCCCCCCTGTATAGCTGCTTCACAGGCTGTTACACTGTCCTCCCCCCTGCGGAAAAGCCTGTGAAACTATGTAGACGAGAAGATGGCTCATTAGCATAATTTTACAAGTCGAAGGAAGGAGGCCATGGATAACAAATATAAGAAGATCCCACAGTCCTAGTACCCGGATCTATGAGTAATGTAATATCCATAGAGCTGAGATATACACATGAGACTCACATTGAGCGCTGAGGATATAGATAGACCCACAGTCCCGCCGTCCACCGTGCCGCGGGCCAACACAGCGAAGAGCGCAGCGAAGAACACTATAAGGTTTCCTACAAATTCCAGACGAATGGCGAGCCACCTGCAGACCGGATAACCGGATAAGAAGATCATTATAGATGATAGATCAATAATTATCACAAGATCGGACACATCTCCGGGATTCATCACCTATTGGAGACGATCCAGGAGTAAACGCTCTTCTGGTTGATGTCTAAGGTGTCTTCATTGTGCTGGAGGAACCTCTGCTGATGTCCATAAGCCCGAATGACCGACAGACCCGAAACCGTCTCCCCAAAGTGAGAGTAGATGGGGGAGCGCGTGACCGAGTCCAGACGTCTCAGCTGACGCGAGGTGGTGACGTAAAACCTCTGCAGACAACATAACAAGGTAAGTTTCATGCATATTAAGGAATTGTCTTTACAATTATTTTTGTAAAATTTGAGACTTAGGTTTTCAGGTATAGAAAATCCTCTCCAGCCTCTGGCTCAGTATTAAAGGTGAATTCTTATCTGGGAAGTCACATTTAATTTACTTTATCTGCCATATTCATACATTTATTCAATTGCATGTTATGTAAAAAAAAATGTTCCTGTGTGAAGATAATGGGGCAGATTTATCAAGCTGTCTGAAAGTCAGAATATTTCTAGTTGCCCATGGCAACCAATCACAGCTCCCCTTAAAAATATTCATGAGCACTGGTAAAATGAAAGTTGAGCTGTGATTGGTTGCCATGGGCAACTAGAAATATTCTGACTTTCAGACAGCTTGATAAATCTGCCCCAATGTGCCATGTTGTCCCTTAGAAATGAGATAGTTGTCTTTGGATATGACCACCATGCACTCTGGTAGCAGTGAGCACACATGCGCTACTGAGTCCTGCCTGACCATCTGGATCCAGCGTTCATTACCACATGCAGTAATGTGGCAGTTTTCATATACAAAAATGATTTGATTTTTGTTCAATCACTCCAGCAGAGGTGGTTGTATCCAAGGACAACAATCTCGTTTCTAAGGTACATGACTACATTTATGGGAAATTATCTTCACATAGGTAGATTTTTTTTTAAATAACTTCCAATTGAAGAAATATATGTATATGGCAGATTCATTACTGTAAATGTGAATATCCCTTTAATGTTGGCGCCTTCCATGTGGTACATTAGGGGTTCGAGACCACATAGACCACATACAATATATAATCCTTTTAGCAAGCAGGGGTTTGCCCTGTGCTATACTGCGGATGCCCTACAACACAGCAGAGAGTAGCTGTGGGCCCTGGCCCTTGCCTGACCTTGCTGGGTGCTGATGCCAACCCTGATACACGTCCTAGTTACACAGTACAAAGGTAAAGTAACGCCACAGAAACAAGCTGCTTACCTGAATAAAATAATACAAAATGGCGAGTGGAACAATGACAGCCGCAAAAATCGGGGTGGCGAAGCAGATCATAAACAGGGTGCTGATGACTCCTAAGATGCAGGCGATCCAGCTACGGAACGACATGGGGATAGTCTCATCCACGGTAAAGATGTCCTACATGCAAGTAAAATATTCATCCGAATTATAAGACATATAAGAATCAAAGGGCTCAGGAGGGTTGGGGATAACAGGTGATCGGTGAGACCCCCCCCCCAACTGATCGTGAGAATGGGACCCCCAATGATGCAGAGCACAGGGGGTCCTGTCCTCACTAATGGGGGAGTTACTCTTCTCTAGGACTCTTAATGCAACTGACCTTGGCAAACCTGTTGACAATGCGCCCGGTTGGAGTAGTGTCAAAGAACTCCATAGGAACGTGCAGGATATTTCGGAGAAGCTGTGTATGGAGCAGCCGCGACGCCCGCACCGTACCAGCCGCAACCAGAAAAGCGCCAAGAAACACAAAAATACCTAAAAATATACACACGTCGTGAATCACTGCCGGCACAATACCAAGTGTTACCTTCTAAAATGTGAGAATAAAAACATCAAGCACCTTGTGCCACGCCCATAGCGCCAAACACCCCGAGCCGCATGTCCCTCTGCGAGGCCGGATAGGTTTCATTAAAGTAGGTCACAGCGTCCGAGGTCCATTCACTCAGCCAAATGTTCTGTCCGACAAAGGCCGCGTTCTGCAAAACGTAGGCCGCCAATATCCAGATGGAGTAACTCCAGCCGATCGCACGCAGATACTTCACATACAGAGAGAATTTCACCTGCAACAAAGGGTTAATTAGAGGAGATTTAAAAATGACCCTGATTGGATGAAATAATTATATAATTATAATTATATAATAAATAACTAATTATAACATTAATTCTGACCCCATCATAGAAACCCCCTTAGTTTCTGGGTCTCCCCCCCCCTTTCCTGGGTCTGGCTGTAATACAACTGGCTGCAACAGGACCCCTCCCCCCTCCCCTCTTCCCCCCACCATCCTCTGGGCTGTATGTGAAGATCCACCAACACTCAAATGTTACTGGCAGCCACTTCTGGGACTTCTAGTGGTTAAAATGGGATCTGTATACAGAAAGCTCCCCCTAGTGGTGGCTTCAGATGACTATAATTATACTTGGGGGCCAGCAGCTTCAGCTTTTGCCTCTGGGTCATGAGGTTGTGGCATGTACTATCACATCTTACAGAGGTTGTTACGATGTGACGTCATAACAGATGCTGAGGTCAGGGGCATACAAGGTGACACCGGTCATCTCTACCTTTCCTGTCTCCACCGTTTCCTTCTCAATAAGTTGTTGTCCTTTTGCAGTTTTCTTCTTGTCTTCTCCCTTGTCCTTGACTACGTCCTTCAGTGACCTCCTTAAAGAGCCATTCACACTGAAAGACAGACGGATGGGTGAGAAATCACAAGTCTCAGATCACCCGTGGTCCATGGTGGATATATACGTGTCCTGGGCCGAGCCCTCACCTGCCGAGCTTCCTCCGGTGTAGACTGTTCTCTCTCTTCAGTGTCGTCGTCACAATGTCTTCTGCTACTGCTGCAGCTTCTTCTATGGTTTCATCCTCATCATCATCTTCATCATCGAGGAGCACTGCAGAGGAACAACAGGAATCATGACCATGACAATAAGATACAAAGCTGAAAGGAGACCTCCCATGAGGAATCAGAAGAAGACCTGATGGTAGATTCCTCCATCTGTAATGAACATAACTTGTTACAAACTTTATTTTAGTAATATGTAAAGTAACTGCAGGGGCTCCAGGGGCGGGGAGAAGCCTTAGTTCCCGGTTCCCCGCCAGGACAAGCCCCAGTAGCCTCTGCAGGTCATTTACATATTACTAAAATAAAGTTTGTAATAAGTTGGGTTCCAGGATTATTACATTACAGATTAGGGCAGAGGCAGGAGGGGGAATCCACCATGAGATCTGCTTCTGATTCCACGTATAGTAATGGTGTGTAGGAGACCTCGTGGCCTCTGCCTAGTACCTGTCCACATGTTCTTCTTTTCTTATAGGCTCCTTTCAATGACCAATCCTATAGTCAAAGGTCTTTATTACATATTACTGCATGTATTTCTGAAACAATCATCTAGAGGAACATCTGGCCAAGCCCTGGACTGTAGAGGAACATCTGACCAAGCCCTGGACTGTAGAGGAACATCTGACCAAGCCCTGAACTGTAGAGGAACATCTGACCAAGTCCTGGACTCTAGAAGAACATCTGACCAAGCCCTGGACCGTAGAGGAACATCTGACCAAGCCCTGGATTGTACAGGAACATCTGACCAAGCCCTGGACTGTAGAGGAACATCTGACCAAGCCCTGGATTGTACAGGAACATCTGACCAAGCCCTGGACTGTAGAGGAACATCTGACCAAGCCCTGGACTGTAGAGGAACATCTGACCAAGCCCTGGACTGTAGAGGAACATCTGACCAAGTCCTGGACTCTAGAGGAACATCTGACCAAGCCCTGGACTGTAGAGGAACATCTGACCAAGACCTGGACTGTGGAGGAACATCTGATCAAACCCTGGACTGTAGAGGAACATCTGACCAAGCCCTGGACAGTAGAGGAACATCTGACCAAGCCCTGAACTGTAGAGGAACATCTGACCAAGCCCTGAACTGTAGGGGAACATCTGACCAAGCCCTGGACTCTAGAAGAACATCTGACCAAGCCCTGGACCGTAGAGGAACATCTGACCAAGCCCTGGATTGTACAGGAACATCTGACCAAGCCCTGGACTGTAGAGGAACATCTGACCAAGCCCTGGACTGTAGAGGAACATCTGACCAAGCCCTGGACTGTAGAGGAACATCTGACCAAGCCCTGGACTGTAGAGGAACATCTGACCAAGCCCTGAACTGTAGAGGAACATCTGACCAAGCCCTGGACTGTAGAGGAACATCTGACCAAGCCCTGGACTGTAGAGGAACATCTGACCAAGCCCTGGACTGTAGAGGAACATCTGACCAAGTCCTGGACTCTAGAGGAACATCTGACCAAGCCCTGGACTGTAGAGGAACATCTGACCAAGCCCTGGACCGTAGAGGAACATCTGACCAAGCCCTGGACTGTAGAGGAACATCTGACCGAGTCCTGGACTGTAGAGGAACATCTGACCAAGTCCTGGACTGTAGAGGAACATCTGACCAAGCCCTGAACTGTAGGGAAACATCTGACCAAGTCCTGGACTCTAGAAGAACATCTGACCAAGCCCTGGACCGTAGAGGAACATCTGACCAAGCCCTGGATTGTACAGGAACATCTGACCAAGCCCTGGACTGTAGAGGAACATCTGACCAAGCCCTGGACTGTAGAGGAACATCTGACCAAGCCCTGGACTGTAGAGGAACATCTGACCAAGCCCTGAACTGTAGAGGAACATCTGACCAAGCCCTGGACTGTAGAGGAACATCTGACCGAGTCCTGGACTGTAGAGGTACATCTGACCAAGCCCTGGACTGTAGAGGAACATCTGACCGAGTTCTGGACTGTAGAGGAACATCTGACCAAGTCCTGGACTGTAGAGGAACATCTGACCAAGCCCTGAACTGTAGGGGAACATCTGACCAAGCCCTGGACTGTAGAGGCACATCTGACCAAGCCCTGGACTGTAGAGGAACATCTGACCGAGTCCTGGAATGTAGAGGAACATCTGACCATGTCCTGGACTCTAGAGGAACATCTGACCAAGCCCTGGACTGTACAGGCACATCTGACCAAGCCCTGAACTGTAGGGGAACATCTGACCAAGCCCTGGACTGTAGAGGTACATCTGACCAAGCCCTGGACTGTAGAGGAACATCTGACCGAGTCCTGGACTGTAGAGGAACATCTGACCATGTCCTGGACTGTAGAGGAACATCGGACCAAGCCCTGGACTGTAGAGGGACATTTGGCCAAGCCCTGGACTGTAGAGGAACATCTGACCAAACCCTGGACTGTAGAGGAACATCTGACCAAGTCCTGGACTCTACAGGAACATCTAACCAAGCCCTGGACTGTGCAGGAACATCTGACTGAGTCCTGGACTGTAGAGGAACATCTGACCAAGCCCTGGACTTTAGGGGAACATCTGACTAAGCCCTGGACTGTAGAGGAACATCTGACCAAGCCCTGGACTTTAGGGGAACATCTGACTAAGCCCTGGACTGTAGAGGAACATCTGACCAAGCCCTGGACTTTAGGGGAACATCTGACTAAGCCCTGGACTGTAGAGGAACATCTGACCAAGCCCTAGACTGTAGAGGAACATCTGACCAAGCCCTGGACTGTAGAAGAACATCTGACCAAGCCCTGGACTGTAGAGGAACATCTGATCAAACCCTGGACTGTAGAGGAACATCTGACCAAGCCCTGGACAGTAGAGGAACATCTGACCAAGCCCTGAACTGTAGAGAAACATCTGACCAAGCACTGGACTCTAGAGGAACATCTGACCAAGCCCTGGACTCTAGAGGAACAGCTGACCAAGCCCTGGACTGTAGAGGAACATCTGACCAAACCCTGGACTGTAGAGGAACATCTGACCAAACCCTGGACTGTAGAGGAACATCTGACCGAGTCCTGGACTGTAGAGGAATATCTGACCAAGCCCTGGACTGTAGGGGAACATCTGACTAAGCCCTGGACTGTAGAGGAACATCTGACCAAGCCCTGGACTGTAGAGGAACATCTGACCGAGTCATGGACTGTAGAGGAACATCTGACCAAGTCCTGGACTGTAGAGGAACATCTAACCAAGCCCTGGACTGTAGAGGAACATCTGACCGAGTCCTGGACTGTAGAGGAACATCTGACCAAGCCCTGGACTGTAGGGGAACATCTGACTAAGCCCTGGACTGTAGAGGAACATCTGACCAAGCCCTGGACTGTAGAGGAAAATCTGACCGAGTCATGGACTGTAGAGGAACATCTGACCAAGTCCTGGACTGTAGAGGAACATCTGACCAAGCCCTGGACTGTAGGGGAACATCTGACTAAGCCCTGTACTGTAGAGGAACATCTGACCAAGCCCTGGACTGTAGAGGAACATCTGACCAAGCCCTGGACTGTAGAGGAACATCTGACTAAGCCCTGGACTGTAGAGGAACATCTGACCAAGCCCTGGACTGTAGAGGAACATCTGACCAAGCCCTGGACTGTAGAGGAACATCTGACCAAGCCCTGGACTGTAGAGGAACATCTGACCAAGCCCTGGACTGTAGAGGAACATCTGACCGAGTCCTGGACTGTAGAGGAACATCTGACCAAGTCCTGGACTGTAGAAGAACATCTGACCAAGCCCTGGACCGTAGAGGAACATCTGACCAAGTCCTGGACTGTAGAGGAACATCTGACCAAGCCCTGGACTGTAGGGGAACATCTGACTAAGCCCTGGACTGTAGAGGAACATCTGACCAAGCCCTGGACTGTAGAGGAACATCTGACTAAGCCCTGGACTGTAGAGGAACATCTGACCAAGCCCTGGACTGTAGGGGAACATCTGACTAAGCCCTGGACTGTAGGGGAACATCTGACTAAGCCCTGGACTGTAGAGGAACATCTGACCAAGCCCTGAACTGTAGGGGAACATCTGACCAAGCCCTGGACTGTAGAGGAACATCTGACCAATCCCTGAACTGTAGGGGAACATCTGACTAAGCCCTGGACTGTGCAGGAACATCTGACCAAGCCCTGGACTGTAGGGGAACATCTGACTAAGCCCTGGACTGTGCAGGAACATCTGACCAAGCCCTGGACTGTAGAGGAACATCTAACCAAGCCCTGGACTGTAGAGGAACATCTGACCGAGTCCTGGACTGTAGAGGAACATCTGACCAAGCCCTGGACTGTAGAGGAACATTTGACCAAGCCCTGGACTGTAGAGGAACATCTGACCAAGCCCTGGACTGTAGGGGAACATCTGAAATCTCCATGTACAATGTAGCTGGACTTTACCTGTGGGCTCGGAGTCCTTGGCGTGGTCCTGCTTCGCGTAGGTCTTGAGGAACTCAGCAAAGGCTCCATTATTTGCCAGTAATGTTGTGTATGAGCCTCTTTCGGTCACGCTGCCGCCCACTAACACCACAATCTCATGGGCGTGCTTCAGAAAGCTCACCCCATGAGTGACCAGGACCCGGGTCTGTGAGGAGGACACAGGTGACAGCTATAGAAAGTTGTGTCCATCAGAGCAATTCTCTAACACTTTGTGGTTATTTTGTACCTTATTCTTCAGTAACCCCTTGGGTCCCACCACCTTCTCGAATATGTGTTTCCCCACGTGAGCGTCCACAGCAGAGAGCGGGTCATCGAGGATGTAGATGTCCGTGTCCTGATATACGGCCCGAGCCAAACTCACCCGCTGCTTCTGGCCTCCGCTCAGGTTTATTCCCTATAGGACATGTCATGGGGGAGGAGAGAAGAAGCGGAAGATGTTATAAACAATTCAAGCCTTCAAGGGGACCCATGGCCACCCGGACCACCCACCACATTTTATACTGAGATGGTTCTACACCCATGAAATCCCTGGACATCTATCCCTGCTTCCAATACACAGGAGCTTTTCAGGACCTTTGAAGGTCCTCCAAAGGTCCTGAAACTGTAGATCGAAATCAGCAGAAGGGACACATCCTTTATTCCCAAAGAAGCTGCTTCTAGTCCCAGATGTAGGAAGTGATCCCAGACTTGTAGGGGGTGTAATATTCATACAGCGCAGGGTCCGTGGGGGTCTAATCCCCCCCCTCTGTACAGTATAGTAATAGCGCTAAATACAAAGTAATTGTTCTATACTGTGCCTGAAGTGAAGCACCATGTTTCATCTGTACAGTGCAGGAATAGCACAATATAGGATCACCTTTTCTCCGATCTCAGACATGTCCCCTCCGGGCAGGATCTGCAGGTCGGGGAGCAGGGCGCAGGCTTCTAGGACCTGCTGATACCTCGCCTCGTCTAGTGGGGCCCCGAATAATATGTTATCCCTCAGCGAGGCATTCTGGATCCAGGCCTGCTGAGGGACATAGGCCACAGAGCCCTGGAATACAAGACAATATTACCATGAGGATGTCCCATCACCCCGCACCTCTACATACATACACCCCAACATACATACACCCCTACATACATACATACACCCCTACATACATACACCTCTACATACATACATACATACACCCCTACATACATACACCTCTACATACATACATACACACACCTCTACATACATACATACACCTCTACATACATACACCTCTACATACATACACCTCTACATACATACATACACATCTACATACATACATACACCTCCTCATACATACACCTCTATATACATACATACACCTGTACATACATACACCTCCTCATATATACATACACCTCTACATACATACACCTCCTCATACATACATACACCTCTACATACATACACCTCTACATACATACACCTCCTCATACATACATACACCACCTCATACATACACCTCCTCTACATACATACATACAGCTCTACATACATACACCTCCTCATACATACATCTCTACATACATACACCTCTACATACATACACCTCTACATACATACACCTCCTCTACATACATACATACACCTCCTCATACATACATACACCTCTACATACATACATACATACACCCCTACATACATACACCTCTACATACATACATACACACACCTCTACATACATACATACACCTCTACATACATACACCTCTACATACATACACCTCTACATACATACATACACATCTACATACATACACCTCCTCATACATACACCTCTATATACATACATACACCTGTACATACATACACCTCCTCATATATACATACACCTCTACATACATACACCTCCTCATACATACATACACCTCTACATACATACACCTCTACATACATACACCTCCTCATACATACATACACCACCTCATACATACACCTCCTCTACATACATACATACAGCTCTACATACATACACCTCCTCATACATACATCTCTACATACATACACCTCTACATACATACACCTCTACATACATACACCTCCTCTACATACATACATACACCTCCTCATACATACATCTCTACATACATACACCTCTACATACATACACCTCTACATACATACACCTCCTCTACATACATACATACACCTCCTCATACATACATCTCTACATACATACACCTCTACATACATACACCTCCTCATACATACACCTCCTCTACATACATACACCTCTACATACATACACCTCCTCATACATACATACACCTCCTCATACATACATTCATACACCTCCTCATACATACATACATACACCTCCTCATACATACATACATACACCTCCTCATACAATGTAACAGAATATAATACCGCGCTTGTTATACCTTTATATTAATGTTTCCCTTCACATGATCCATTTCTCCAAGCATCGCAGAGACAAGAGAAGACTTCCCCGACCCAACCACGCCGACCACGGCCACCAGGTGCCCTTCCTGCATGTCCAGGTTCACACTACAAGAAGAAGAAGACATATAGAGATCAGAGATGCAATCAGCAATCATCTCCTCATCCTGAGCCTGAAATACAACAAACCAATGGCGGGACATCTATGTCTGCAGTGCCGGAGCACCTGGAGGATGGCCACAGCTCAGAGCCGATTTGCAAATTTGACCACATTTCCGGAACATGTTGTATGTAAGGGATTTGTTTGCACCAGTGTAACTTGGGGGAGGGGGGTATAGCAGTCGCTGGGTGATTACATACATTTGTTAGATTTGGATACAATGTAGCGTCCATTACTTTATACATCACAGTAACAATGTCTTACTTCTTCACCGCTGGAGAGGTTCCCGGCTCCCAGGTAAAGGTGGCATCAGAAAACTGGATGGCGGCGTCTGAGGAGGACAATGTACAGGTCATTCATATTGTTACACAATGTATATCCCTAAACACAGGAAATCTCCCATCAACATCCATCCTGATAAACCAGGGACATTGCTCCTAGATCCAGGCACCGGGACTGTGGTATCTTCTTATATGTGTTATTCATGGCCTCCTTCCTTCTAAACATCAACTTTTAAAATTATACTAATGAGTCTGATGGGCTACCCTAGCCCCTATGTGCTCTGCTTTTACAGGCTGTTACACTGTCTCATCCTCCCCCCTGCTCCCTCAGCATTGAGAATACACCAGGAAGTGAGACAGTGTAACAGTCTGCAAAGCCAGACCACAGTGGGGCTAGGGTAGCCCCTCAGGCTCATTAGCAGAATTGTAAAAGTAGATTTTAGAAGGCAGGAGGCCATGGATAACAAATATAAGAAGATACCACAGTCCCGGTGCCTGGATCTATGAGGAATGGCCCTGCAGGGGTGTAACTACAGTGGTAACAGCCATAGCAGCCGCTATGGGGCCCGCAGTGTCAGGGGGCCCCGTCATCCGACCTGACACAAATAAAATTAGAGGATGTGCACTATCTATATTGTACTGCACATGTCCAGCATAATATGTATACAACTTATACTGTGATGTATACAGTATATGCAGTATCTTTGATGTATATAGTGTGTCTGTATACACTGTAAGTGAGTATGTTGCATATGGCACTGTATGTATGTGTGTGTATATGCTGTGTGTGCACATGAGTGTATTTATATGTGATTGTAGCTCGCATGTGTGAGTATACTAATATGTATATTTTTTAAGTGGGAAAGGGGGCCCCATGCAGTAGCCTGCTAGGGGGCCCCATCTCTCCTAGTTACACCACTGCGTCCCTGGTTTCCACTCTAAAATGGAATAGGTGAAAGCTGCAATAGTCACCCTTTGAACTATTTTACACCCTAACTACCCCAAATTAGTTGAATGCTGCATAGGGGGATGGGGACACATGAGATGGAGCTTGAGGTTTGGGGCTCTTACTAGTTTTCCCATAAGGCCATAGTACTAGTAGATAGTATATACTATAAGAAGAGGCAGTGAGATGGTTAAACATTGCTATTTGCTTCTTACCAACTTCAGGGTCGTTGGTTATGGCAGAGTTATCCAAATCGTCCCCACCCAGGTATTTCTCCAAGCGGGCACTGGATACATTTGTCTGGATATTGGGAGGAGAAAGGGTAAATATACAAGGTTTGGTTCTATAGAGTTATATCTACGGTTACACATGGATGAGCTCAATGGTCAATGGCCAGAAGATTCCCAAAGGCAAGGTCAAGAGGCTTCAAAAATTATGCAAATGAGCCCGAGGGGCTTCTGGGCTTCATAGGTGTTAATGGAGCCTGGAGCCCCTGAGGCTCATTGGCTGTATTACTTATAGGGACACAAGTAGAGACACTATTATGGGCACATATTGGGGCTCATTTGCTAAGGGCTCCACGGGCCGCACTTTCCCAAACTTTTCCGTTTTGCGCCAAATTTCGCCAGGATTTTGGCGCACGCGATCGGATTTCGCCAGCTTTCACGCGATAGAAAACGGGGGGCGTGGCCATCAGAAAACCCGACGGATTCGGAAAAAGCACAGAATTTAAAAAACGAAAAGTGGCGCAAGATCAGCACTCACATGAATCGGGAAGAAGGTGTACTCCGGCGGACCTCGGCGCAGCAGCGACACCTACTGGATATCAGGCGCACGGCCTTAGTGAATCCCGGCAGAACCCGAATCCTGGTCAGACAACGCGCCGCGGGATCGTGACTGGACAGGGTAAGTAAATGAGCCCCATAGATACATATAGGAGCTACTTACCTGCACCATGTTGGAGATGAGCATCGGCAGCATAGCCAGGGGGAAGCGCAGGATGTTGAACAGGGAGATGGAGGTGAAGGCTTTCTCCGCAGTCAGGACGTTGTCTTTATCCAGGACGACATAAACGGCAAAACTCGCCACCGACACCTGCAGAATGTAAAGAAATATTACAAAATGATAAGAAATGACACCTAAATATTAGCCTCAGTTTTGACTTTTCACCCAGAATATCTATAGATAGAAAAGACAAATGATGACTATAAAATGACCTGAGAGGATGAGGGGAGGGAATGGTCCTTACCAGGAATGGCGCACAGGTGAATATGAAGAGGGACACGGAGAATAGATAAGCGAAGCGCAACATGTCCTTCAGCTCCTTCTCACGGATTTCTTGCACCTGTTTCTCGAATGACGGCTCCCAGGCGAATAACTTCAAGATCTACAATATAATATAGACTGTAACCTCTTGTGTCACCCCTTCATCCTCATAGACTGTAAGCTCTTGTGTCACCCCTTCATCCTCATAGACTGTAACCTCTTGTGTCACCCCTTCATCCTCATAGACTGTAAGCTCTTGTGTCCCTCCTCATCCTCAGACTGTAAGCTCTTGTGTCACCCCCTCATCCTCATAGACTGTAAGCTCTTGTGTCACCCCTCATCCCCATAGACTGTAAGCTCTTGTGTCTCCCCCTCATCCTCATAGACTGTAAGCTCTTGTGTCCCTCCTCATCATCATAGACTGTAAGCTCTTGTGTCCCTCCTCATCATCATAGACTGTAAGCTCTTGTGTCACCCCTCATCCTCATAGACTGTAAGCTCTTGTGTCACCTCTCATCCTCATAGACTGTAAGCTCTTGTGTCACCCCCTCATCCTCATAGACTGTAATCTCTTGTGTCACCCCCTCATCCTCATAGACTGTAAGCTCTTGTGTCACCTCCTCATCCTCATAGACTGTAAGCTCTTGTGTCACCCCCTCATCCTCATAGACTGTAAGCTCTTGTGTCACCCCCTCATCCTCATAGACTGTAAGCTCTTGTGTCACTCCCTCATCCTCATAGACTGTAAGCTCTTGTGTCCTCCCCTCATCCTCATAGACTGTAAGCTCTTGTGTCACCCCCATATCCTCATAGACTGTAATCTCTTGTGTCACCCCCATATCCTCATAGACTGTAAGCTCTTGTGTCACCCCCTCATCCTCATAGACTGTAAGCTCTTGTGTCACCCCCTCATCCTCATAGACTGTAAGCTCTTGTGTCCCCCCTCATCCTCATAGACTGTAATCTCTTGTGTCACCCCCTCATCCTCATAGACTGTAAGCTCTTGTGTCCCTCCTCATCCTCAGACTGTAAGCTCTTGTGTCACCCCCTCATCCTCATAGACTGTAAGCTCTTGTGTCCCTCCTCATCATCATAGACTGTAAGCTCTTGTGTCCCTCCTCATCATCATAGACTGTAAGCTCTTGTGTCACCCCTCATCCTCATAGACTGTAAGCTCTTGTGTCACCTCTCATCCTCATAGACTGTAAGCTCTTGTGTCACCCCCTCATCCTCATAGACTGTAATCTCTTGTGTCACCCCCTCATCCTCATAGACTGTAAGCTCTTGTGTCACCTCCTCATCCTCATAGACTGTAAGCTCTTGTGGCACCCCCTCATCCTCATAGACTGTAAGCTCTTGTGTCACCCCCTCATCCTCATAGACTGTAAGCTCTTGTGTCACTCCCTCATCCTCATAGACTGTAAGCTCTTGTGTCCTCCCCTCATCCTCATAGACTGTAATCTCTTGTGTCACCCCCATATCCTCATAGACTGTAATCTCTTGTGTCACCCCCATATCCTCATAGACTGTAAGCTCTTGTGTCACCCCCTCATCCTCATAGACTGTAAGCTCTTGTGTCACCCCCTCATCCTCATAGACTGTAAGCTCTTGTGTCCCCCCTCATCCTCATAGACTGTAATCTCTTGTGTCACCCCTCATCCTCATAGACTGTAAGCTCTTGTGTCACCCCTCATCCTCATAGACTGTAAGCTCTTGTGTCACCCCCTCATGCTCATAGACTGTAAGCTCTTGTGTCATCTCCTCATCCTCATAGACTGTAAGCTCTTGTGCCCCCCCCCCCTCATCCTCATAGACTGTAAGCTCTTGTGTCATCTCCTCATCCTCATAGACTGTAAGCTCTTGTGCCCCCCCCCCTCATCCTCATAGACTGTAAGCTCTTGTGTCTCATCCTCATAGACTGTAAACTCTTGTGTCTCCCCTCATCCTCATAGACTGTAATCTCTTGTGTCACCCCTCATCTTCATAGACTGTAAACTCTTGTGTCACCCCCTCATCCTCATAGACTGTAATCTCTTGTGTCTCTCCCTCATCCTCATAGACTGTAAGCTCTTGTGTCACCCCCTCATCCTCATAGACTGTAAGCTCTTGTGCCCCCCCTCATCCTCATAGACTGTAAGCTCTTGTGTCATCCCCTCATCCTCATAGACTGTAAGATCTTGTGTCCCCCCCTCATCCTCATAAACTGTAAGCTCTTGTGTCACCCCCCTCATCCTCATAGACTGTAAGCTCTTGTGTCACCCCTCATCCTCATAGACTGTAAGCTCTTGTGTCACCCCTCATCCTCATAGACTGTAATCTCTTGTGTCTCATCCTCATAGACTGTAAACTCTTGTGTCCCCTCATCCTCATAGACTGTAAGCTCTTGTGTCCCCCCTCATCCTCATAGACTGTAATCTCTTGTGTCACCCCCTCATCCTCATAGACTGTAAACTCTTGTGTCACCCCCTCATCCTCATAGACTGTAATCTCTTGTGTCTCTCCCTCATCCTCATAGACTGTAAGCTCTTGTGTCACCCCTCATCCTCATAGACTGTAAGCTCCTGTGTCACCCCCTCATCCTCATAGACTGTAAGCTCTTGTGCCCCCCCTCATCCTCATAGACTGTAAGCTCTTGTGCCCCCCCTCATCCTCATAGACTGTAAGATCTTGTGTCCCCCCCTCATCCTCATAGACTGTAAGCTCTTGTGCCCCCCCTCATCCTCATAGACTGTAAGCTCTTGTGCCCCCCCTCATCCTCATAGACTGTAAGATCTTGTGTCCCCCCCTCATCCTCATAGACTGTAAGCTCTTGTGTCACCCCCCTCATCCTCATAGACTGTAAGATCTTGTGTCCTCCCCTCATCCTCATAGACTGTAAGCTCTTGTGTCACCCCCTCATCCTCATAGACTGTAAGCTCTTGTGTCACCCCCTCATCCTCATAGACTGTAATCTCTTGTGTCACCCCCTCATCCTCATAGACTGTAAACTCTTGTGTCACCCCCTCATCCTCATAGACTGTAATCTCTTGTGTCTCTCCCTCATCCTCATAGACTGTAAGCTCTTGTGTCACCCCTCATCCTCATAGACTGTAAGCTCCTGTGTCACCCCCTCATCCTCATAGACTGTAAGCTCTTGTGCCCCCCCTCATCCTCATAGACTGTAAGCTCTTGTGTCATCCCCTCATCCTCATAGACTGTAATCTCTTGTGTCACCCCCTCATCCTCATAGACTGTAATCTCTTGTGTCACCCCCCTCATCCTCATAGACTGTAAGCTCTTGTGTCACCCCCTCATCCTCATAGACTGTAATCTCTTGTGTCACCCCCTCATCCTCATAGACTGTAAGCTCTTGTGTCCTCCTCATAGACTGTAAGCTCTTGTGTCACCCCCTCATCCTCATAGACTGTAAGCTCTTGTGTCCTCCTCATAGACTGTAAGCTCTTGTGTTAGCCGCTCATCCTCATAGACTGTAATCTCTTGTGTCACCCCCTCATCCTCACAGACTGTAATCTCTTGTGTCACCTCCTCATCCTCATAGACTGTAAGCTCTTGTGTCACCCCCTCATCCTCATAGACTGTAAGCTCTTGTGTCACCTCCTCATAGACTGTAAGCTCTTGTGTCACCTCCTCATAGACTGTAAGCTCTTGTGTCACCTCCTCATAGACTGTAAGCTCTTGTGTCACTCCCTCATCCTCATAGACTGTAAACTCTTGTGTCACCCCCTCATCCTCATAGACTGTAATCTCTTGTGTCTTTCCCTCATCCTCATAGACTGTAAGCTCTTGTGTCACCCCCTCATCCTCATAGACTGTAAGCTCTTGTGCCCCCCCTCATCCTCATAGACTGTAAGCTCTTGTGTCATCCCCTCATCCTCATAGACTGTAAGATCTTGTGTCCCCCCCTCATCCTCATAAACTGTAAGCTCTTGTGTCACCCCCCTCATCCTCATAGACTGTAAGCTCTTGTGTCTCCCCCCCCCCTCATCCTCATAGACTGTAAGCTCTTGTGTCAGCCGCTCATCCTCATAGACTGTAAGCTCTTGTGTCTCCCCCCCCCTCATCCTCATAGACTGTAAGCTCTTGTGTCAGCCGCTCATCCTCATAGACTGTAAGCTCTTGTGTCTCCCCCCCCCTCATCCTCATAGACTGTAACCTCTTGTGTCAGCCGCTCATCCTCATAGACTGTAAGCTCTTGTGTCACCCCCTCATCCTCATAGACTGTTATATAGCAGGGGGAGGAGTTAGAGATATAACTCGGGTAAGTGATGATAATTCGCACCTTTATGCCGTTCAGGATCTCATTCATGATTTTCAGCCGTTTGTCTTTGTTCTTCATGTTTCTTATCTGTAAAAAATGAGAAAATTATTTCTGGACTTTTCATGGAGCAGAAAACCAGAATAAAATACTGATCCGGCGGACATCGGCGCAGCAGCGACACCTGGTGGACATCAGGTGCACAACCTTAGTGAATCGGCGGAAGACCCGATTCGATTCTTCCGGCGATTCACTAAAGTAGTGCGCCCGATGTCCACCAGGTGTCGCTGCTGCGCTGAAGTCCGTCGGAGTTCACCAAGCGCATGTTTTTTTAAAATACGGCGGTTTTTGGAGCCGTACCTGAAATGCCTTTGATTTAGTCGCCAGGACCGCGTTGATCGGTATCAAGAGGATCATCACTGCGAGTCCGGCCAAGACAGAAACCTTCAGCTCTTCCCAAAGGAACACAACCGAAACCGCGATCTGCAGCGGCGATGACCAAATGAGATGAATGAAATTCGACAGATCCATGAACTTCTGAGCATCCGCAGACATCAGGTTTACAGTTTCTCCCACGGTGGACTCCTTCCGGATGGCATTGGAAACAGTCAGCGCCTAAAGACACAACGAAAAGCGTAAATATGGCTTCCAACTATGACATAAGTCTCCATCTAACAATCTACACCGAGAGCCCTCATACGTTGGGGCAGATTTACTTACCCGGCCCATTTGCGATCCAGCAGCGTGTTCTCTGCGGAGGATTCGGGTCTTCCTGCGATTCACTAAGTGCACCATCCTATACTTAGTGAAGGTAAGTGCAAGTCCAGCGACACTTTTTTTTTTTTAAATGCGGCGCTTTTTCCGAATCCATCGGGTTATCGTTCGGCCACGCCCCCCGATTTCCGTCGCGTGCATGCCGGCACCGATGCGCCACAATCTGATCACGTGCGCCAAAAACCCGGGGCAATACAGGGAAAATCGTCGCAAATTGGAAATATTCGGGTAACACGTCGGGAAACCGCGAATCGGGCCCTTAGTAAATGACCCCCCATGTCTTTAGGAAGACCAATGGTTGTCCACTTGGATAATGTAACATCTATTCATTCAATATAGAAATACATTTAAGGGAAACCATGTCTGCAAATGTTGCAAGAAATCCATCAAAGTCTGACTTTTTGTGATTTTTTTGGGATGGCCACTCATACCCTGACAGTCCTGTCACCCATGTAGACCTTACTTTTTTGTACACGGCAGCAGTGAGTGTTGTTCGGACTCTCATTCCCAAGACGAAGCAGCCCTGGAAATATTGCTGCAGACACAGCGACTGGATCAGAGCTGTAACGAGCAGCAGGACGGCGTAAGAGAATCCCTTCCACTGATACTCGTCAGGGTTGGACGTGAAGGAGACCATCGCTCTGCAATTCAACAACAGGACACATTAGTTACAGCATTTCCTCTTGTACGAATCAACAGAAGTGTAACTTCAAAATCTAAAGCCACCCACCATGTGCCATCCATAACATCACCTGGAGCACCTAGCAGGACTCCACCACCGCGAGGGCCTAGCGCAGTGATGGCTAACCTATGGCACGGGTGCAGGAGGTGGCACTCAGAGCCCTTTCAGTGGGCACTCAGGCCGTCACCAGAGATGAGTCCAAGTATCTTCCTGCAGTCCCAGACAGTCCAGGACTTGCTGTGCACAGAGCTATATTAAAGTGACAGCTCTACCTGGGACTATTTTCTGCTTTATTGGTGTCCTCAGGTGCTGGTATCAATGAGAATTGTGACAGAGAAGGGAGTATAAATTATAAATTAAATTTCTGTGTTGGCACTCTGCGATAAATAAGGGGGTCTTTGTTGGAGTTTGGCCACTCCACCACCGTGAGGACCTAGAGGGACTCCACCGCCGTGAGGGCCTAGCGGGACTCCACCGCCGTGGGGGCCTAGCGGGACTCCACCGCCGCGAGGACCTAGAGGGACTCCACCGCCGCGAGGACCTAGAGGGACTCCACCGCCGCGAGGACCTAGAGGGACTCCACCGCCGCGAGGACCTAGAGGGACTCCACCGCCGCGAGGACCTAGAGGGACTCCACCGCCGCGAGGACCTAGAGGGACTCCACCGCCGCGAGGACCTAGAGGGACTCCACCGCCGTGAGGACCTAGAGGGACTCCACCGCCGTGAGGACCTAGAGACTCCACCACTGTGAGGGCCTAGAAGGACTCCACCCCTGTGAGGGCCTAGAAGGACTCCACCACTGTGAGGGCCTAGAAGGACTCCACCACTGTGAGGACCTAGAGGGCCTCCACCACCATGAGAACCTAGTGGAGCTCCACCATTGTGAGGACCTAGAGGGACTCCACCACCCGTCCTGACTTTCGATGCAATTACAACAAGATCAGAACCAGTTGCCTTATAGGAGTAAAGGAGCTGAGGCCAAGTGTCCCCTTTCCAAGAAGGTGGTGGAAGATAAACCATTACAGACATGTCCCCCTCTGATATGTAGAGGGCTCCTATATCTAACAAATACATTTCAATAAGAAAATCTACCACAATCAACAAACCCCAATATAAAGACTAAACAAGTAACTAAAAGCAGAAACAAATCTCACTTGAGGATCTGGGGGCTGACGAACACCAGGAGGTCGTGGATGAGCTTAAAGAAAGCGGATTGGAGGAGGATATTGGAGAAGGTCCTGATCAGGGTCTTGAACAGCCAAGACTTGGGGTAATCTTTAGATGTTCCTGATATCGCTTCTTTCTTCTTCTTTCTCTTATCTTCCTGGATAGAGACAGAGGAGAAGTCACATAATGAGCCGGTGATGGGGCATAGGGCACCGACAGAAGGTCCATGTGGGGTCGAGGGGTAGAACTCAATGGGCACCAAGTCACTAGAGAAGCAGCAGGTAGATCCAGTACATGGGACATGGAGGTACTTACCTCCACCAGTACGTCCTTGCTCTGGGCTTTGCTCAGTCCATTCATTTCCATGGCTCCGTCCTTCTGCTTCTGTCTCCTCTTGTCTCTGCGTTTCTCCAGCGCTTTCCTCGCTTTGGCCACTTCTTCCTTCATCGTTTTCTCAAATTTTTCGTAGATGATTTTGGTCTGATCCTCCTTGTTCAGTTCCCAGAGATCTTCCATGACCAGAGGCCTCTTATAGCCCTTAAAGACGATGCTGCAGGAGAGATAATGGAGGTGGGAAGGAAGACATTGAGGGGTGTGAATACTTTTGCAACCAAGGCTTTAATCCTCCAGTCCATTACTCCATGAGGTCTCCTGGAATGGGTCTCCTCATCACTTTTTCTCCTACTTTTTTGTTGTTCAATTCAAATCAACTCATCAGTCTTATGCAGCACAACAAACAGCAGCTCTCACATGTGGTCTGACCCCGTGGCCAAGTGTCATTGGGGGGGACACAGAGAGACCATAGAGAGGACACATAGGGGACACAGAGAGACCATAGAGAGGACACATAGGGGACACAGAGAGACCATAGAGAGGACACATAGGGGACACAGAGAGACCATAGAGAGGACACATAGGGGACACAGAGAGACCATAGAGAGGACACAGAGAGACCATAGAGAGGACACAGAGTGGACACAGAAGGGACACAGAAAGGACACAGAGGGGACACAGAGAGACCATAGAGAGGACACAGAGAGGGCACAGAGAGACCATAGAGAGGACACAGAGAGACCATAGAGAGGACACAGAGAGGACACAGAAAGGACACAGAGGGGACACAGAGAGACCATAAAGAGGACACATAGGGGACACAGAGAGACCATAGAGAGGACACATAGGGGACACAGAGAGACCATAGAGAGGACACAGAGAGACCATAGAGAGGACACAGAGTGGACACAGAAGGGACACAGAAAGGACACAGAGGGGACACAGAGAGACCATAGAGAGGACACAGAGAGGACACAGAGAGACCATAGAGAGGACACATAGGGGACACAGAGAGACCATAGAGAGGACACAGAGAGACCATAGAGAGGACACAGAGGGGACACAGAGAGACCATAGAGAGGACACAGAGAGGACACAGAGGGGACACAGAAAGGACACAGAGGGGACACAGAGATACCATAGAGAAGACACAGAGAGACCATAGAGAGGACACAGAGGGGACACAGAGAGACCATAGAGAGGACACAGAGAGTACACAGAGAGACCATAGAGAAGACACAGAGAGACCATAGAGAGGACACAGAGAGACCATAGAGAGGACACAGAGAGACCATAGAGAGACCATAGAGAGGACACATAGGGGACACAGAGAGACCATAGAGAGGACACAGAAAGACCATAGAGAGGACACAGAGAGGACACAGAGGGGACACAGAAAGGACACAGAGGGGACACAGAGGGGACACAGAGGGGACACAGAGAGGACACAGAGGGGACACAGAGAGACCATAGAGAAGACACAGAGAGACCATAGAGAGGACACAGAGGGGACACAGAGAGGACACAGAGGGGACATAGAGAGGACACAGAGGGGACACAGAGAGGACACAGAGATGGCGCAGAGAGGACACATAGAGGACACAGAGGGTACACAGAGGGGACACAGAGAGGACACAGAGGGGACACAGAGAGGACACAGAGATGGCGCATAGAGGACACAGAGGGTACACAGAGGGTACACAGAGGGTACACAGAGAGGACACAGAGAGGACACAGAGATGGCGCATAGAGGACACATAGAGGACACAGAGGGTACACAGAGGGTACACAGAGAGGACACAGAGAGGACACAAAGAGGACTCAGAGAGGACACAGAGATGGTGCAGAGAGGACACAGAGAGACCATAGAGAGGACACAGAGGGGACACAAAGAGGACTCAGAGAGGACACAGAGATGGCGCAGAGAGGACGCAGAGCGGATATAGAGAGGACTTACCTGTCATACCAGCTGAAGGTGATTCTGCTTAGAAAAGATGCTGTTAACTCAGGATTCTAAAAGTGATACAAATATACGATGAAGATTACTAAAATAGAAGATAGATATGAGGGATAGAGTAGGAATTTGACTGACAGATATATAGATAGAAATATAGATAGGAGATAGATACATTATAGGAGATCGATAACTTGATGGATAGATAATAGATATATAGACATGATGTATTAAAGGAGCAATACATTATCTGCCCACAAAAGTCCACATGCAGGGGGCCCCTTTAGGACATGGGGCCCTGGGCAAATACCCAGTTTGCCGCCCCATAGCGCCAGCCCTGACCCTCATCACATCTGTAAGTAAATCTCTATACTTACCTTGTCGGTGAGATCGCTGGTCTCTGAGATGGCAGAGATGATGAGAATAATAACCTGGAGACTGTACGAGATGAAAAACAAGCAGAAGCGCGGGAGGTCCGGGATGTCTCCCTGTGAATTAAAGGAAAGACCATGGGCCTTGATCTTATGACCATCTGAATTATTATACAGTATGATGAAGACTACGAACATCCAAAAGTGGAGAGAAAATGGTACAATATCCACATAAGATACCTGGGGTCACACATCCCATCCTAAAGGTGCACCAAAAGAAAGTGGTGCACTCTGCTGGGGCAGTGCAGGGGGCGCCAGATTCACGGAGAACGGGAACCAGGAATTTTAGATGATATAGTGGTTAATACTATCATTTATTTCTTTTAAGCATTTAAAGATTTATAGTGTAATTATTTAAGTAATGATTTATGGTGTTTTATAGCTTAATACAGGCAGTCCAGGGTTACATACAAGATAGGGTCTGGAGGTTTGTTCTTAAGTTGAATTTGTATGTAAGTCGAAACTGTATATTTTATAATTCTAGATCCAGACGAAAAAATTTTGGCCCCAGTGACAATTGGAGTTTAAACATTTTTTGCTGTAATGGGACCAAGGATTATCAATAAAGCTTCATTACAGACACATTACAGCTGATCAGTGCAGCCTGGGACTATAGTAAAGCATTCAGAAAGGTTCACCAGAGGTCAGAGGGGTCTGTCTGTAACTATGGGTTGTCTGTAAGTCGGGTGTCCTTAAGTAGGGGACTGCCTGTATATTACAGGCAGTCCTGGGTTACATACAGGATAGTTTCTGTAGGTTTGTTCTTAAGTTGAATTTGTATGTAAGTCGGAACTGTATATTTTATCATTGTAATCCCAGCCAAAATTTTTTTGGTCTCTGTTACAATCGGATCTGTAAAAATGTTGGATTGTCATAAGAACCGGGATTATCAATAAATCTTCATTACAGACACCTGTGATAACTGTTACAGCTGATTATTGTAGCCTGGGGCTAAAGTACAGTAATTACCAATATCCAGAGGTCCGTTTGTAACTAGGGGTCATCTGTAAGTTGGGTAAGTAGGTAATCGGCTTTATATTGTAATAATAATAATAATAATCTTTTTTTATATAGCGCCATCAAATTCTGTAGCGCTTTACAAAGAATTGTCTAAATTTTGTTGTCTTTTACATTATATTATACTGTATACTGTATATTAGTAGTATATGATGTTTTATGTTGCATAATAGCGTTTTATATCATACACTACTTTATAGTGTTTTATATTATATAGTGATTCGTTGAATGTTGTAGTTTGTATTTTATTTTATAGGGCAAGGTAGTTATATTTTATTTTATATAGTGGTTTACATTATATATTGTTGTGTTTTAGATTTTTTTTATTAGCGATTCATAGTATACTTATTATTTTACAGTGTAAAGTTGTTGTTTTTTTGAATAATATATATGGAGCGTTTTCTGGAACGTTTCACAGCTTCATTACAGACACCGTACAGCTGATCATTGCAGTCTGGGACAGTGGCGTAACTAGGAGAGGCAGGGCCCCATAGTGGACTTCTGAATGGGGCCCCATTTACCCCTTAAAAATATACATACACCATATATATGCACATAAATACAAAACCACATGCACCCATGCATCATATACACAGACATACAACATATGCAATACCCCAGTTGTGGGCCCCCCACTGTGGGCCCCATAGCAGCTGCTATGGCTGCTACCCCTGTAGTTACACCCCTGGTCTGGGACTAAAGTAACATCCAGAGACTTCACCAGAGGTCACAGAGGGGAGAGATGTCCTTCTTTGACTAGGGGTCGTCTGTAAGTCAGGTGTCCTTAAGTAGGGGATCACCTGTATTATGTAATGTTTCATAGAATACGGTGCTTTAAATTGTATAATGTTATTTTTGGCCTGGTGAACAGGAATGTGTTCGGGGGGATGTGATCCTGCACTTGTGGTCCGTCCAGGACTGGCACCCGTCCTATCTTCTGCAGTGCCGGTAGTCCATGGAGCGTTAATGTCACCGTGGGGTGAACCTGCCCAAATTGTATTGTGTTAACTTACATTTAGTGAAATCCGAATGAGAGATTGTAATGGAAAAATCCCACAAACAACTAGAAGTGTCCAGAAGATGAAGAGCGCTCCGGTGTCTTTCCGGGTGCAGTATCTCCGGCTATGATGGATTATTAACACCAGGATCTAAGAGGATGAGAAAACGATTGATTACAGGCCGTGTCCGGGTGGATGATTATACTTAGGGTTCAGAGATGACCCCAAAAATCCTATAATATAAATGTAGACAATATATATCCAGAAGGTCCATATAGTCCTTACCCACGTAACTGCATGGAGGGAAGGGTTTACGTAGAGGACGGCAGGAAGCGTTTTGTTAGCGCTGACGCTCGATTGTCCCTCCACGTGTTCTGCGATTGTGACGCCTATTCCAGCAATCGATGTGATTAAAAGTAATAAAGTCAGAATCTGAAAAAAGATAAAACGTTTACATGTTCATTCTATATTCACCTAATTGTGACCAATCTGCAATACCAGACACAACCTGTGGACTGGAGGGGCGCTGTGTTCTGGACTAATCTCACACTAATTTCACTTCAATCAACAGAACATGAAATATGATGAGGGAGGCACAAACTTTTGCATCATTGTGTAAATACATACATTATCTCGCATTGTTTATGACATCACCACTCAAGGTCTAATGAGTTTGGAGGAGATATAAATAGTCTAAACATGCAGTGAAATATGCGTAAATATTATCAGGTTTTATCAATAACATAGTATTTCCAGGAAATGTACCTGCTGTACAGATTAGCATAGTACAAGACAGGAGAGAGCTTGTAAACATCCGATTTTGGAAGTTCCCTCAACAAGAAAATTTATATGTCCCCGATTGCATGTGCTTCCATGTACAGTACTTGAAAAATTGTGTCTTTTTTCATAAGCACTGCCACACCTGTCCACAGGTTGTATCTGGTACTGCAGGTCATTGAGATGTACAATACCAGATACAGCCTGCAGACCTGTGGGGCACTGTTTCCACTAATAACCAACAATATTCTTCTCAAGCAGAGAGTTGTCTAAAGTTTTAGTTTTTTTTATTTTAATTTAATTTGGGTACAAAAAACCCTTTGGGATCAATACAGCAGGGTCTACTGACGACACTAGGGAATGTCGAGACCACTGACTGTCTGCAACGGGTCATGTGACCACCGATACTTCCTCCCCACTTGGAAGTGTTGGCGGAACAATGAACTCCATAAGGAAATGAGGCTGAAAATCACAAAAAAAAGTTCCTGTGATATTGAAGAGACACAGAGAGTAAGGAACTATGGGACCAAAACAGAACTAAGACTCCTAATAAGGGGCTTGGGCTGAAAATTGAATCCACTGAATTGGAGTATTTTTGTTCAAATCTTACATCATAGTAACAATTTCACAACCATTTAGCGCAGAGCCTCATCACAGCACCCATGGAACCACGAAGAGCCTCATCACAGCACCCATGGAACCACGAAGAGCCTCATCACAGCACCCATGGAACCACCAAGAGCCTCATCACAGCACCCATGGAACCACCAAGAGCCTCATCACAGCACCCATGGAACCACCAAGAGCCTCCTCACAGCACCCATGGAACCATCAAGAGCCTCATCACAGCACCCATGGAACCACCAAGAGCCTCATCACAGCACCCATGTAACCACCAAGAGCCTCATCACAGCACCCATGTAACCACCAAGAGCCTCATCACAGCACCCATGGAACCACCAAGAGCCTCATCACAGCACCCATGGAACCACCAAGAGCCTCATCACAGCACCCATGGAACCACCAAGAGCCTCATCACAGCACCCATGGAACCACCAAGAGCCTCATCACAGCACCCATGTAACCACCAAGAGCCTCATCACAGCACCCATGTAACCACCAAGAGCCTCATCACAGCACCCATGGAACCATCAAGAGCCTCATCACAGCACCCATGGAACCACCAAGAGCCTCATCACAGCACCCATGGAACCACCAAGAGCCTCATCACAGAACCCATGGAACCATCAAGAGCCTCATCACAGCACCCATGGAACGACCAAGAGCCTCATCACAGCACCCATGGAACCACCAAGAGCCTCATCACAGCACCCATGGAACCATCAAGAGCCTCATCACATCACCCATGTAGCCACCAAGAGCCTCATCACAGCACCCATGGGACCACCAAGAGCCTCATCACAGCACCCATGGGGCCACCAAGAGCCTCATCACAGCACCCATGTAACCACCTCATTGGCTCCTTACACCCATTCAGCGTAGAGCCTCATCCCAGCACCCATGTAACCACCACATTGTCTCCTTACAACCATTCAGCCTAGAGCCTCATCACAGCACCCATGTAACCACCACATTGTCTCCTTACAACCATTCAGCGTAGAGCCTCATCACAGCACTAATGGAACCACTAAGAGCCTCATCACAGCACCCATGGAACCACCAAGAGCCTCATCACAGCACCCATGAAACCACCAAGAGCCTCATCACAGCACCCATGGAACCACCAAGAGCCTCATCACAGCACCCATGGAACCACCAAGAGCCTCATCACAGCATCAATGGAACCACCAAGAGCCTCATCACAGCACCCATGTAACCACCAAGAGCCTCATCACAGCACCCATGGAACCACCAAGAGCCTCAGCACAGCACCCATGGAACCACCAAGAGCCTCATCACAGCACCCATGGAACCACCAAGAGCCTCATCACAGCACCCATGGAACCACCAAGAGCCTCATCACATCACCCATGGAACCACCAAGAGCCTCATCACAGCACCCATGGGGCCACCAAGAGCCTCATCACATCACCCATGGGGCCACCAAGAGCCTCATCACAGCACCCATGGAACCATCAAGAGCCTCATCACAGCACCCATGGAACCACAAAGAGCCTCATCACAGCACCCATGGGGCCACCAAGAGCCTCATCACAGCACCCATGTAACCACCTCATTGGCTCCTTACAACCATTCAGCGTAGAGCCTCATCCCAGCACCCATGTAACCACCACATTGTCTCCTTACAACCATTCAGCGTAGAGCCTCATCACAACACCCATGTAACCACCACATTGTCTCCTTACAACCATTCAGCCTAGAGCCTCATCACAGCACCCATGTAACCACCAAGAGCCTCATCACAGCACCCATGGAACCATCAAGAGCCTCATCACAGCACCCATGGAACCACCAAGAGCCTCATCACAGCACCCATGGAACCACCAAGAGCCTCATCACAGAACCCATGGAACCATCAAGAGCCTCATCACAGCACCCATGGAACCACCAAGAGCCTCATCACAGCACCCATGGAACCACCAAGAGCCTCATCACAGCACCCATGGAAGCATCAAGAGCCTCATCACATCACCCATGTAGCCACCAAGAGCCTCATCACAGCACCCATGGGGCCACCAAGAGCCTCATCACAGCACCCATGTAACCACCTCATTGGCTCCTTACACCCATTCAGCGTAGAGCCTCATCCCAGCACCCATGTAACCACCACATTGTCTCCTTACAACCATTCAGCCTAGAGCCTCATCACAGCACCCATGTAACCACCACATTGTCTCCTTACAACCATTCAGCGAAGAGTCTCATCACAGCACTAATGGAACCACTAAGAGCCTCATCACAGCACTCATGGAACCACCAAGAGCCTCATCACAGCACCCATGAAACCACCAGGAGCCTCATCACAGCACCCATGGAACCACCAAGAGCCTCATCACAGCACCCATGGAACCACCAAGAGCCTCATCACAGCATCAATGGAACCACCAAGAGCCTCATCACAGCACCCATGGAACCACCAAGAGCCTTATCACAGCACCCATGTAACCACCAAGAGCCTCATCACAGCACCCATGGAACCACCAAGAGCCTCAGCACAGCACCCATGGAACCACCAAGAGCCTCATCACAGCACCCATGGAACCACCAAGAGCCTCATCACAGCACCCATGGAACCACCAAGAGCCTCATCACATCACCCATGGAACCACCAAGAGCCTCATCACAGCACCCATGGGGCCACCAAGAGCCTCATCACAGCACCCATGGAACCATCAAGAGACTCCTCACAGCACCCATGGAACCACCAAGAGCCTCATCACAGCACCCATGGGGCCACCAAGAGCCTCATCACAGCACGCATGTAACCACCTCATTGTCTCCTTACAACCATTCAGCGAAGAGTCTCATCACAGCACTAATGGAACCACTAAGAGCCTCATCACAGCACTCATGGAACCACCAAGAGCCTCATCACAGCACCCATGAAACCACCAGGAGCCTCATCACAGCACCCATGGAACCACCAAGAGCCTCATCACAGCACCCATGGAACCACCAAGAGCCTCATCACAGCATCAATGGAACCACCAAGAGCCTCATCACAGCACCCATGGAACCACCAAGAGCCTTATCACAGCACCCATGTAACCACCAAGAGCCTCATCACAGCACCCATGGAACCACCAAGAGCCTCAGCACAGCACCCATGGAACCACCAAGAGCCTCATCACAGCACCCATGGAACCACCAAGAGCCTCATCACAGCACCCATGGAACCACCAAGAGCCTCATCACATCACCCATGGAACCACCAAGAGCCTCATCACAGCACCCATGGGGCCACCAAGAGCCTCATCACAGCACCCATGGAACCATCAAGAGACTCCTCACAGCACCCATGGAACCACCAAGAGCCTCATCACAGCACCCATGGGGCCACCAAGAGCCTCATCACAGCACGCATGTAACCACCTCATTGGCTCCTTACAACCATTCAGCGTAGAGCCTCATCCCAGCACCCATGTAACCACCACATTGTTTCCTTACGACCATTCAGCCTAGAGCCTCATCACAGCACCCATGTAACCACCACATTGTCTCCTTACAACCATTCAGCGTAGAGCCTCATCACAGCACCCATGTAACCACCACATTGTCTTCTTACAACCATTCAGCCTAGAGCCTCATCACAGCACCCATGTAACCAACACATTGTCTCCTTACAACCATTCAGCGTAGAGCCTCATCACAGCACCCATGTAACCACCACATTGTCTCCTTACAACCATTCAGCCTAGAGCCTCATCACAGCACCCATGTAACCACCACATTGTCTTCTTACAACCATTCAGCCTAGAGCCTCATCACAGCACCCATGTAACCACCTCATTGTCTCCTTACAACCATTCAGCATAGAGCCTCATCACAGCACCCATGTAACCACCTCATTGGCTCCTTACAACCATTTAGCGTAGAGCCTCATCACAGCACCCATGTAACCACCTCATTGCCTCCTTACAACCATTCAGCCTAGAGCCTCATCACAGCACCCATGTAACCACCTCATTGCTTCCTAACAACCATTCAGTGTAGAGCCTTATCACAGAACCCATGTAACCACTACATTGTCTCCTTACAACCATTCAGCGTAGAGCCTCATCACAGCACCCATGTAACCACCTCATTGGCTCCTTACAACCATTCAGCGTTGAGCCTCATCACAGCACCCATGTAACCACTACATTGCCTCCTTACAACCATTCAGTGTAGAGCCTTATCACAGCACCCATGTGACCACCTCATTGGCTCCTTACAACCATTCAGCGAGGAGCCTCATCACAGCACCCATGTAACCACCACATTGTCTCCTTACAACCATTCAGCGTAGAGCCTCATCACAGCACCCATGTAACCACCACATTGTCTCCTTACAACCATTCAGCCTAGAGCCTCATCACAGCACCCATGTAACCACCACATTGTCTCCTTACAACCATTCAGCATAGAGCCTCATCACAGCACCTATGTAACCACCACATTGCCTCCGTACAACCATTCAGCGTAGAGCCTTATCACAGCACCCATGTAACCACTACATTGCCTCCTTACAACCATTCAGCCTAGAGCCTTATCACAGCACCCATGTAACCACCTCATTGGCTCCTTACAACCATTCAGCGAGGAGCCTCATCACAGCACCCATGTAACCACCACATTGTCTCCTTACAACCATTCAGCGTAGAGCCTCATCACAGCACCCATGTAACCACCACATTGTCTCCTTACAACCATTCAGCGTAGAGCCTCATCACAGCACCCATGTAACCACCACATTGCCTCCTTACAACCATTCAGCGTAGAGCCTCATCACAGCACCCATGTAACCACCTCATTGTCTCCTTACAACCATTCAGCATAGAGCCTCATCACAGCACCCATGTAACCACCACATTGCCTCCTTACAACCATTCAGCGTAGAGCCTCATCACAGCACCCATGTAACCACCTCATTGGCTCCTTACAACCATTCAGCGTAGAGCCTCATCACAGCACCCATGTAACCACCTCATTGCCTCCTTACAACCATTCAGCGTAGAGCCTTATCACAGCACCCATGTAACCACCACATTGCCTCCTTACACCCATTCAGCCTAGAGCCTCATCACAGCACCCATGTAACAACCTCATTGGCTCCTTACAACCATTCAGTGTAGAGCCCCATCACAGCACCCATGTAACCACCACATTGCCTCCTTACAACCATTCAGCGTAGAGCCTTATCACAGCACCCATGTAACCACTACATTGCCTCCTTACAACCATTCAGCCTAGAGCCTTATCACAGCACCCATGTAACCACCTCATTGGCTCCTTACAACCATTCAGCGAGGAGCCTCATCACAGCACCCATGTAACCACCACATTGTCTCCTTACAACCATTCAGCGTAGAGCCTCATCACAGCACCCATGTAACCACCACATTGTCTCCTTACAACCATTCAGCGTAGAGCCTCATCACAGCACCCATGTAACCACCACATTGCCTCCTTACAACCATTCAGCGTAGAGCCCCATCACAGCACCCATGTAACAACCTCATTGGCTCCTTACAACCATTCAGTGTAGAGCCCCATCACAGCACCCATGTAACCACCACATTGCCTCCTTACAACCATTCAGTGTAGAGCCTCATCACCGCACCCATGTAACCACTACATGGTCTCCTTACAACCATTCAGCGTAGAGCCTCATCACAGCACCCATGTAACCACCACATTGCCTCCTTACAACCATTCAGCCTAAAGCCTCATCACAGCACCCATGTAACCACCTCATTGGCTCCTTACAACCATTCAGTGTAGAGCCCCATCACAGCACCCATGTAACCACCACATTGCCTCCTTACAACCATTCAGTGTAGAGCCTTATCACAGCACCCATGTAACCACCTCATTGCCTCCTTACAACCATTCAGCGTAG
This sequence comes from Engystomops pustulosus, assembly GCF_040894005.1. Classification (NCBI taxonomy): domain Eukaryota; kingdom Metazoa; phylum Chordata; class Amphibia; order Anura; family Leptodactylidae; genus Engystomops; species Engystomops pustulosus. The sequence continues at coordinate 85,348,518 of NC_092421.1, forward strand.
AGCCCCATCACAGCACCCATGTAACCACCTCATTGTCTCCTTACAACCATTCAGTGTAGAGCCTTATCACAGCACCCATGTAACCACCACATTGTCTCCTTACAACCATTCAGCGTAGAGTCTCATCACAGCACCCATGTAACCACCACATTGTCTCCTTACAACCATTCAGCGTAGAGCCTCATCACAGCACCCATGTAACCACCACATTGCCTCCTTACAACCATTCAGCCTAGAGCCTCATCACAGCACCCATGTAACCACCACATTGCCTCCTTACAACCATTCAGCGTAGAGCCTTATCACAGCACCCATGTAACCACCTCATTGGCTCCTTACAACCATTCAGTGTAGAGCCCCATCACAGCACCCATGTAACCACCACATTGCCTCCTTACAACCATTCAGCCTAGAGCCTCATCACAGCACCCATGTAACCACCACATTGCCTCCTTACAACCATTCAGCGTAGAGCCTTATCACAGCACCCATGTAACCACCACATTGCCTCCTTACAACCATTCAGCCTAGAGCCTCATCACAGCACCCATGTAACCACCTCATTGGCTCCTTACAACCATTCAGTGTAGAGCCCCATCACAGCACCCATGTAACCACCTCATTGTCTCCTTACAACCATTCAGTGTAGAGCCCCATCACAGCACCCATGTAACCACCTCATTGGCTCCTTACAACCATTCAGTGTAGAGCCCCATCACAGCACCCATGTAACCACCACATTGCCTCCTTACAACCATTCAGTGTAGAGCCCCATCACAGCACCCATGTAACCACCACATTGCCTCCTTACAACCATTCAGTGTAGAGCCTCATCACAGCACCCATGTAACCACCTCATTGGCTCCTTACAACCATTCAGCCTAGAGCCTCATCACAGCACCCATGTAACAACCTCATTGGCTCCTTACAACCATTCAGTGTAGAGCCCCATCACAGCACCCATGTAACCACCACATTGCCTCCTTACAACCATTCAGCCTAGAGCCTTATCACAGCACCCATGTAACCACCTCATTGGCTCCTTACAACCATTCAGTGTAGAGCCCCATCACAGCACCCATGTAACCACCACATTGCCTCCTTACAACCATTCAGCCTAGAGCCTCATCACAGCACCCATGTAACCACCACATTGTCTCCTTACAACCATTCAGGGTAGAGCCCCATCACAGCACCCATGTAACCACCTCATTGGCTCCTTACAACCATTCAGTGTAGAGCCTTATCACAGCACCCATGTAACCACCTCATTGCCTCCTTACAACCATTCAGCGTAGAGCCTCATCACAGCACCCATGTAACCACCACATTGTCTCCTTACAACCATTCAGCGTAGAGTCTCATCACAGCACCCATGTAACCAACACATTGTCTCCTTACAACCATTCAGCGTAGAGCCTCATCACAGCACCCATGTAACCACCACATTGTCTCCTTACAACCATTCAGCCTAGAGCCTCATCACAGCACCCATGTAACCACCACATTGCCTCCTTACAACCATTCAGCGTAGAGCCTTATCACAGCACCCATGTAACCACCTCATTGGCTCCTTACAACCATTCAGTGTAGAGCCCCATCACAGCACCCATGTAACCACCACATTGCCTCCTTACAACCATTCAGCCTAGAGCCTCATCACAGCACCCATGTAACCACCACATTGCCTCCTTACAACCATTCAGCGTAGAGCCTTATCACAGCACCCATGTAACCACCACATTGCCTCCTTACAACCATTCAGCCTAGAGCCTCATCACAGCACCCATGTAACCACCTCATTGGCTCCTTACAACCATTCAGTGTAGAGCCCCATCACAGTACCCATGTAACCACCTCATTGTCTCCTTACAACCATTCAGTGTAGAGCCCCATCACAGCACCCATGTAACCACCTCATTGGCTCCTTACAACCATTCAGTGTAGAGCCCCATCACAGCACCCATGTAACCACCACATTGCCTCCTTACAACCATTCAGTGTAGAGCCCCATCACAGCACCCATGTAACCACCACATTGCCTCCTTACAACCATTCAGTGTAGAGCCTCATCACAGCACCCATGTAACCACCTCATTGGCTCCTTACAACCATTCAGCCTAGAGCCTCATCACAGCACCCATGTAACAACCTCATTGGCTCCTTACAACCATTCAGTGTAGAGCCCCATCACAGCACCCATGTAACCACCACATTGCCTCCTTACAACCATTCAGCGTAGAGCCTTATCACAGCACCCATGTAACCACCTCATTGGCTCCTTACAACCATTCAGTGTAGAGCCCCATCACAGCACCCATGTAACCACCACATTGCCTCCTTACAACCATTCAGCCTAGAGCCTCATCACAGCACCCATGTAACCACCACATTGCCTCCTTACAACCATTCAGCGTAGAGCCTTATCACAGCACCCATGTAACCACCACATTGCCTCCTTACAACCATTCAGCCTAGAGCCTCATCACAGCACCCATGTAACCACCTCATCGGCTCCTTACAACCATTCAGTGTAGAGCCCCATCACAGTACCCATGTAACCACCTCATTGTCTCCTTACAACCATTCAGTGTAGAGCCCCATCACAGCACCCATGTAACCACCTCATTGGCTCCTTACAACCATTCAGTGTAGAGCCCCATCACAGCACCCATGTAACCACCACATTGCCTCCTTACAACCATTCAGTGTAGAGCCCCATCACAGCACCCATGTAACCACCTCATTGGCTCCTTACAACCATTCAGCCTAGAGCCTCATCACAGCACCCATGTAACAACCTCATTGGCTCCTTACAACCATTCAGTGTAGAGCCCCATCACAGCACCCATGTAACCACCACATTGCCTCCTTACAACCATTCAGCCTAGAGCCTTATCACAGCACCCATGTAACCACCTCATTGGCTCCTTACAACCATTCAGTGTAGAGCCCCATCACAGCACCCATGTAACCACCACATTGCCTCCTTACAACCATTCAGCCTAGAGCCTCATCACAGCACCCATGTAACCACCACATTGTCTCCTTACAACCATTCAGGGTAGAGCCCCATCACAGCACCCATGTAACCACCTCATTGGCTCCTTACAACCATTCAGTATAGAGCCTTATCACAGCACCCATGTAACCACCTCATTGCCTCCTTACAACCATTCAGCGTAGAGCCTCATCACAGCACCCATGTAACCACCACATTGTCTCCTTACAACCATTCAGCGTAGAGTCTCATCACAGCACCCATGTAACCACCACATTGTCTCCTTACAACCATTCAGCGTAGAGCCTCATCACAGCACCCATGTAACCACCACATTGCCTCCTTACAACCATTCAGCCTAGAGCCTCATCACAGCACCCATGTAACCACCACATTGGCTCCTTACAACCATTCAGTGTAGAGCCCCATCACAGCACCCATGTAACCACCACATTGCCTCCTTACAACCATTCAGTGTAGAGCCCCATCACAGCACCCATGTAACCACCACATTGCCTCCTTACAACCATTCAGTGTAGAGCCCCATCACAGCACCCATGTAACCACCACATTGCCTCCTTACAACCATTCAGTGTAGAGCCTCATCACAGCACCCATGTAACCACCACATGGCCTCCTTACAACCATTCAGCATAGAGCCACATCACAGCACCCATGTAACCACCACATTGCCTCTTTACAACCATTCAGTGTAGAGCCCCATCACAGCACCCATGTAACCACCACATTGCCTCCTTAGAACCATTCAGTGTAGAGCCTCATCACAGCACCCATGTAACCACCTCATTGGCTCCTTACAACCATTCAGTGTAGAGCCCCGTCACAGCACCCATGTAACCACCACATTGCCTCCTTACAACCATTCAGCATAGAGCCTCATCACAGCACCCATGTAACCACCACATTGTCTCCTTACAACCATTCAGTGTAGAGCCTCATCACAGCACCCATGTAACCACCACATTGCCTCCTTACAACCATTCAGCCTAGAGCCTCATCACAGCACCCATGTAACCACCTCATTGGCTCCTTACAACCATTCAGCGAGGAGCCTCATCACAGCACCCATGTAACCACCACATTGCCTCCTTACAACCATTCAGCGTAGAGCCTCATCACAGCACCCATGTAACCACCACATTGTCTCCTTACAACCATTCAGTGTAGAGCCTCATCACAGCACCCATGTAACCACCACATTGCCTCCTTACAACCATTCAGCCTAGAGCCTCATCACAGCACCCATGTAACCACCACATTGCCTCCTTACAACCATTCAGCCTAGAGCCTCATCACAGCACCCATGTAACCACCTCATTGGCTCCTTACAACCATTCAGCGAGGAGCCTCATCACAGCACCCATGTAACCACCACATTGCCTCCTTACAACCATTCAGCATAGAGCCTCATCACAGCACCCATGTAACCACCACATTGTCTCCTTACAACCATTCAGTGTAGAGCCTCATCACAGCACCCATGTAACCACCACATTGTCTCCTTACAACCATTCAGCCTAGAGCCTCATCACAGCACCCATGTAACCACCACATTGTCTCCTTACAACCATTCAGCGTAGAGCCTTATCACAGCACCCATGTAACCACCTCATTGTCTCCTTACAACCATTCAGCATAGAGCCTCATCACAGCACCCATGTAACCACCACATTGTCTCCTTACAACCATTCAGCATAGAGCCTCATCACAGCACCCATGTAACCACCACATTGTCTCCTTACAACCATTCAGTGTAGAGCCTCATCACAGCACCCATGTAACCACCACATTGTCTCCTTACAACCATTTAGTGTAGAGCCTCATCACAGCACCCATGTAACCACCAGGAGCCTCATCATAGCACTCATGTAACCACCACATTGTCTCCTTAACTTTGTTCAACTGTCCCCTCCCTCTTCTATGGGCTCTCAGTGGTGACAAACTAGTATCACTCAGGTTACAAACTCTAAAATCAGGTAACCCAAACCCGAACAAATAGCTATTGGCTAAGTGATCACAAAGTGGCACAAATGTCTGGGACACTCACTTGCTTGGTTAAATAAAGCTTTGTAACAGGGGACTTGACTTTCCCGGATTCACAAAAGTTGAGGATCTGCCAAGGAATACAAATCCAAAAAAACAAAAGAGGGATCCAAACCAGAACAGTCTGTTCAAAACATATAGGTAAATCCGGATCAGGTCTCTCCAGCAGAGAAGAGTTCTGTGAAGAGAAGAAGACAATCAGGACTTCAGGTTTTGTGGACCAAGAACATGTTACAAATGAATTTACCTAAAAAAATGCAGCCCCCAGACCAAAACTAATACTAAATAGACTATCACTGTTTTTGTACATAGCTCCACCATGGTCAATGTCGTAGTGCCAGCCGTAGCGCCAGGACATTTTGTTCTACATTTTTGTAGACTCCTCTTCAGGACACGTGTTGGGAGGCTTATCTGCTCTTCCAAGAGACTAGTTAGGTTTCATCTTTTTTTGGAAGACATTTTGGGAGAGACCACAAGTATGTAAAAACCCATAAAAGAACAGGAAAACCAATGACTACTGGTGGAAAATGGAGGCATCGTTCTACTGGTTTTCCTGCATGGTGAGCTATACGATCAGGAAAGTTAGAAGAGATAGTTATCAGCTGATGAGGTTTTTGGGCAACATCCATGGCCACATGGAGTATATGGTGAATTTTGTTGTATCTCAGCAATTCTCAACGTCGTAGATGCTACTTTTGGAAATTTCAAAATTGTCCCATATTTCATTGTCCGGCAAATCCCTGGTTCACTATTAAGTCACTTCCCTGAACAACCGATAAAGATTCTCACGGCACGGCAATTTGAAAAGTTGTCAAATGGGGTCTCTTGATGTTCTGATCTTTTTAGGCAAATTGTACAAACCAAGTTTCTATTTTTAAGACTATTGTCTTCTTTCTGGTATTTGGGGCTCGAATGAAGGACAATTATGGTAATTTAGGCATCTTACAGACTACAATGTTGTCAGGAACATAATCTCAGTTCCGTTCTAAGTGTCTTTAAGGTCTCTCCAAGATTCGTTTAGACTTATGTCTTCCAATAAACTTGCCCTTCAGTGTGTACATAAGTTTGGATAAGATTGTGATCCTCGTTGGGGACTGATATGGTAGAACAATTGTGTAGAGTGCTAGGAAATACATTGCTGCACAGCAAATAGTGGCATAATTTGGGCATTTATGGTAAAATAGGGTAATTTTTCATATATAAGTGTAGAGGTATTTGCCCCGCACGTCTATCTATACCCGACAGTTGTAACAAATGTAAGAATAAGAAGAAAACTTACCCAGAAGGCAGAGCCGCAGAAGTCATCCAAAGCCTTGGACATGTCTGGAGGTTGGGGAGAGCTGCCCCTGATGCCCTGGGAGAATACTGAGCCTCGGGAATAGTAACACTCTATATACTCCACATGGTGTACGCCAGTTGTCACCCAGTGATTCAGCAGGTTAAAAGTCCCCACTGCTCCCTCTATATCACTGAAGGGACATCTCAGTTCATGGGAGACCTATTGGACTAGAGTTGGGTTAAATGTTAACCATATTCGTAACTGCACAGTTTGTCCTGTAGAGTCTCATAAGGCGGATCCTGGAGTTATGTGATCGTTGTTTTCTGTGGAGGGTCATTTTCTGGAATTTGACCAATTTTTTTTTCATTAATATCATAGAGGCTACTCTTCACCTCCACCTTAAGACAGTCCTCACGTCCCAGTGTAAACTTCAAGATGTGGAGCCTACAAAAATAAGGATCTTATATTAGGTTGTCCCTTCAGATGATTGGGACTTGTGGCCAGATACAACACTTTATCCCTTGACATAACTTTATTTTGTATTGATGGAGCCAGCAGGGGGCTTGTTTTTAGCCAGACAAGCTGTGCTTTTTTATTGGTGCCATTCTGGGGTAGATTACACTTATTTAATCTCTCATTTTTAGATATGGTGGCCAAAAAAACATTTTGGTCAAGTCATTTTTCTTACTTTTTCTGGGTGTTTTGAGTCTGGGGTAAATAATATGTCACATTTATAGTATGGGTCATTACAATTAGTCAAGTAACTGTATCCTTGTTTTTTTGTGTTTGGTTACATTTATAAAGTAGAGAAGAAATTCTACTGCATGTTATTAAAATTTTTTGCATCACAATCTGTCTATATCTGTCGGAATTTCCATCAATTGAACTATTTAAGGGGTTGTATTTTGTTTCTATATTTTGTTTCTTTTGTTCTATTCTTTATTTAGTGACCAGAAAATAGAATTTATTATTTTGTATCATATATACACTCAGCGGCCACTTTATTAGGTACACCTGTCCAACTGCTCGTTAACACTTAATTTCTAATCAGCCAATCACATGGCGGCAGTGCATTTAGGCATGTAGACATGGTCAAGACAATCTCCTGCAGTTCTCCCGAGCATCAGTATGGGGAAGAAAGGTGATTTGTGGCCTTTGAACGTGGCATAGTTGTTGGTGCCAGAAGGGCTGGTCTGAGTATTTCAGAAACTGCTCATCTACTGGGATTTTCACGCACAACCATCTCTAGGGTTTACAGAGAATGGTCCGAAAAAGAAAAAACATCCAGTGAGCGGCAGTTCTGTGGGCGGAAATGCCTTGTTGATGCCAGAGGTCAGAGGAGAATGGGCAGACTGGTTCGAGCTGATAGAAAGGCAACAGTGACTCAAATCGCCACCCGTTACAACCAAGGTAGGCAGAAGAGCATCTCTGAACGCACAGTACGTCCAACTTTGAGGCAGATGGGCTACAGCAGCAGAAGACCACACCGGGTGCCACTCCTTTCAGCTAAGAACAGGAAACTGAGGCTACAATTTGCACAAGCTCAGCGAAATTGGACAGTAGAAGATTGGAAAAACGTCGCCTGGTCTGATGAGTCTCGATTTCTGCTGCGACATTCGGATGGTAGGGTCAGAATTTGGCGTCAACAACATGAAAGCATGGATCCATCCTGCCTTGTATCAGCGGGTCAGGCTGGTGGTGGTGGTGTCATGGATCCATCCTGCCTTGTATCCGCGGCTCAGGCTGGTGGTGGTGGTGTCATGGATCCATCCTGCCTTGTATCAGCAGCTCAGGCTGGTGGTGGTGGTGTCATGGATCCATCCTGCCTTGTATCAGCGGCTCAGGCTGGTGGTGGTGGTGTCATGGATCCATCCTGCCTTGTATCAGCGGGTCAGGCTGGTGGTGGTGGTGTCATGGATCCATCCTGCCTTGTATCAGCGGGTCAGGCTGGTGGTGGTGGTGTCATGGATCCATCCTGCCTTGTATCAGCGGCTCAGGCTGGTGGTGGTGGTGTCATGGATCCATCCTGCCTTGTATCAGCGGGTCAGGCTGGTGGTGGTGGTGTCATGGATCCATCCTGCCTTGTATCAGCGGGTCAGGCTGGTGCTGGTGGTGTCATGGATCCATCCTGCCTTGTATCAGCGGCTCAGGCTGGTGGTGCTGGTGACATGGATCCATCCTGCCTTGTATCAGCGGCTCAGGCTGGTGGTGCTGGTGTCATGGATCCATCCTGCCTTGTATCAGCGGGTCAGGCTGGTGGTGCTGGTGTCATGGATCCATCCTGCCTTGTATCAGCGGCTCAGGCTGGTGGTGCTGGTGTCATGGATCCATCCTGCCTTGTATCAGCGGGTCAGGCTGGTGGTGGTGGTGTCATGGATCCATCCTGCCTTGTATCAGCGGCTCAGGCTGGTGGTGCTGCTGTCATGGATCCATCCTGCCTTGTATCAGCGGCTCAGGCTGGTGGTGGTGGTGTCATGGATCCATCCTGCCTTGTATCAGCGGCTCAGGCTGGTGGTGGTGGTGTCATGGATCCATCCTGCCTTGTATCAGCGGGTCAGGCTGGTGGTGGTGGTGTCATGGATCCATCCTGCCTTGTATCAGCGGGTCAGGCTGGTGGTGGTGGTGTCATGGATCCATCCTGCCTTGTATCAGCGGCTCAGGCTGGTGGTGGTGGTGTCATGGATCCATCCTGCCTTGTATCAGCGGCTCAGGCTGGTGGTGGTGGTGTCATGGATCCATCCTGCCTTGTATCAGCGGCTCAGGCTGGTGGTGGTGGTGTCATGGATCCATCCTGCCTTGTATCAGCGGGTCAGGCTGGTGGTGCTGGTGTCATGGATCCATCCTGCCTTGTATCAGCGGGTCAGGCTGGTGGTGGTGGTGTCATGGATCCATCCTGCCTTGTATCACCGGGTCAGGCTGGTGGTGGTGGTGTCATGGATCCATCCTGCCTTGTATCAGCGGCTCAGGCTGGTGGTGCTGGTGTCATGGATCCATCCTGCCTTGTATCAGCGGCTCAGGCTGGTGGTGGTGTCATGGATCCATCCTGCCTTGTATCAGCGGGTCAGGCTGGTGGTGGTGGTGTCATGGATCCATCCTGCCTTGTATCAGCGGCTCAGGCTGGTGGTGCTGCTGTCATGGATCCATCCTGCCTTGTATCAGCGGCTCAGGCTGGTGGTGGTGGTGTCATGGATCCATCCTGCCTTGTATCAGCGGCTCAGGCTGGTGGTGGTGGTGTCATGGATCCATCCTGCCTTGTATCAGCGGGTCAGGCTGGTGGTGGTGGTGTCATGGATCCATCCTGCCTTGTATCAGCGGGTCAGGCTGGTGGTGGTGGTGTCATGGATCCATCCTGCCTTGTATCAGCGGCTCAGGCTGGTGGTGGTGGTGTCATGGATCCATCCTGCCTTGTATCAGCGGCTCAGGCTGGTGGTGGTGGTGTCATGGATCCATCCTGCCTTGTATCAGCGGCTCAGGCTGGTGGTGGTGGTGTCATGGATCCATCCTGCCTTGTATCAGCGGGTCAGGCTGGTGGTGCTGGTGTCATGGATCCATCCTGCCTTGTATCAGCGGGTCAGGCTGGTGGTGGTGGTGTCATGGATCCATCCTGCCTTGTATCACCGGGTCAGGCTGGTGGTGGTGGTGTCATGGATCCATCCTGCCTTGTATCAGCGGCTCAGGCTGGTGGTGGTGGTGTCATGGATCCATCCTGCCTTGTATCAGCGGGTCAGGCTGGTGCTGGTGGTGTCATGGATCCATCCTGCCTTGTATCAGCGGCTCAGGCTGGTGGTGCTGGTGTCATGGATCCATCCTGCCTTGTATCAGCGGCTCAGGCTGGTGGTGGTGGTGTCATGGATCCATCCTGCCTTGTATCAGTGGGTCAGGCTGGTGGTGGTGGTGTCATGGATCCATCCTGCCTTGTATCAGCGGCTCAGGCTGGTGGTGCTGGTGTCATGGATCCATCCTGCCTTGTATCAGCGGCTCAGGCTGGTGGTGGTGTCATGGATCCATCCTGCCTTGTATCAGCGGGTCAGGCTGGTGGTGGTGGTGTCATGGATCCATCCTGCCTTGTATCAGCGGGTCAGGCTGGTGGTGTCATGGATCCATCCTGCCTTGTATCAGCGGCTCAGGCTGGTGGTGGTGGTGTCATGGATCCATCCTGCCTTGTATCAGCGGGTCAGGCTGGTGCTGGTGGTGTCATGGATCCATCCTGCCTTGTATCAGCGGCTCAGGCTGGTGGTGGTGGTGTCATGGATCCATCCTGCCTTGTATCAGCGGCTCAGGCTGGTGGTGGTGGTGGTGTCATGGATCCATCCTGCCTTGTATCAGCGGCTCAGGCTGGTGGTGGTGGTGTCATGGATCCATCCTGCCTTGTATCAGCGGGTCAGGCTGGTGGTGGTGGTGTCATGGATCCATCCTGCCTTGTATCAGCGGGTCAGGCTGGTGGTGGTGGTGTCATGGATCCATCCTGCCTTGTATCAGCGGGTCAGGCTGGTGGTGGTGTCATGGATCCATCCTGCCTTGTATTAGCGGCTCAGGCTGGTGGTGGTGGTGTCATGGATCCATCCTGCCTTGTATCAGCGGGTCAGGCTGGTGGTGGTGGTGTCATGGATCCATCCTGCCTTGTATCAGCGGGTCAGGCTGGTGGTGGTGGTGTCATGGGTCCATCCTGCCTTGTATCAGCGGGTCAGGCTGGTGGTGGTGGTGTCATGGATCCATCCTGCCTTGTATCAGCGGCTCAGGCTGGTGGTGGTGGTGTCATGGATCCATCCTGCCTTGTATCAGCGGGTCAGGCTGGTGGTGGTGGTGTCATGGATCCATCCTGCCTTGTATCAGCGGGTCAGGCTGGTGGTGCTGGTGTCATGGTGTCTTTGGGCCCCTTGGTACAACGCCACAGCCTACCTGAGTATTGTTGCTGCCCATGTCCATCCCTTTATGAGCACAATGTACCCTGTAACATCTGATGGCTACTTTCAGCAGGATAATGCGCCATGTCATAAAGCTGGAATCTCAGACTGGTTTCTTGAACATGACAATGAGGTCACTGGACACAAATGTCTCCACAGTCACCAGATCTCAATCCAATAGAGCATCTTTGGGATGTGGTGGAACAGGAGATTCGCATCATGGATGTGCAGCCGACAAATCTGCGGCAACTGTGTGATGCCATCATGTCAATATGGAGCAAAATCTCTGAGGAGCTTCCAGCACCTTGTTGTATCTATGCCACGAAGAATTGAGGCAGTTCTGAAGGCAAAAGGGGGTCCAACCCGTTACTAGCATGGTGTACCTAATAAAGTGGCCGGTGAGTGTATATACAGGTGGTCCCCTACTTAAGGACACCCGACTTACAAACGGCCCCTAGTTACAGACGGACCCCTCTGCCCCCTGTGACCTCTGGTGACCTCTCAATGTTCCTATGGTCTCAGACTGTAATGATCAGCTGTAAGTTGTCTGTAATGAAGCTTTACTGATAATCCTTGGTCCCGTTACAGCAAAAAATTTTGAAACTCCAATTGTCACTGGGGAAATTTTTTTTTAAAGTCTGGATCTACAATTATAAAATATACAGTTTCGACTTCCATACAAATTCAACTTAAGAACAAACATATGGACCCTATCTTGTATGTATCCCGGGGACTGGCTGTATATATACAGTCAGTCCCCGGGTTACATACAAGATAGGTTCTGTAGGTTTGTTCTTAAGTTGAATTTGTATGGAAGTCGGAACTGTATATTTTATCATTGTAACCCCAGCCAGAACTTTTTTGGTCTCTGTGACAATTGGATTTTAAAAATGTTGGGTTGTGATAAGAACCAGGAATCATAATAAATCTTCATTACAGACGCCTGTGATAACTGTTACAGCTGATTATTGTAGCCCAGGACTAAAGTACAATAAATTACCAATATCCAGAGGTCCGTTTGTAACTAGGGGTCGTATGTAAGTCGAGTGTTCTTAAGTAGGGGACCGCCTGTATATAAATATTTTATATTTTATATATTTTATATTTCTTATATTTTTTATTCTTATGTTTATCTTTCTCATTATGGACACATTGTTAGTTACGGTAATAGTATATTTATATATTTGGTGAATTTTATACCTTTTAAGCATTTTTACAATCATTTGAAAAAAAATTAAATCGGAGATAGTTTAGGGCTCATTTTTTTCAGGAGGAGCAGTAGTTTTTATTATTACCATTCGGAAATAAATACAACCTTTTGATAGTTTTTCGTAAATTTTTTAGTAAGATTGTTCTCAACCCGTTTGGGACACTGTACACTTTCAATTTTTGAGATTGATCTTAAACTACCGTACATGTTTTTAACCCCAAATTGTAATTTTTTTCAAACTGAATTGGCCAGCGTGGCGACCAGCATGGACATTTTTTTAGAAATGTCATTCAAAACATCATGAGAAGAAAATTTAAGAAGGACGTTTTTCGGATTCTGGACCCCATTTTCATTGTCCATATTTCACGTCATGCGCTTGTTATGCCCAATCTACAATTCTCAGAATACATAGGATGAGTAAGCTGTAAGATGTGCACTGTCATCCTTGGCCGGATAGAGGGCGGAGCTGGGGGTCCAATGTGCAGACTCATTCATTGGTTAATAATTAGGGAAGGTAATCTCTTATCACTTGTCATAAATTGCTAGTTTACAGGTTCAGAACTTTCACCTGCTTCATATCATACACAACTTTGTTTTTTTCACTTCTGGGAGGAAGTTTCTTTTAAGAAATCATCAAATCTCTCCAAATCACTAATTCTATATATCTCTGCAATGTGTGAAAGGGTTGTAGATACTTGTAGATACATGGTTACTTTTTATCATAAAAGGTTCCGCACATGTCACAGTCGTGTCACAGGAAAGATCCAAAATCTGAAATAACCCACAACAGATGTGGCCCTATGGAAGGGGGCATCTATCTGTACAACCCCTTTAATATTTTACCACTATTCTTGTAGACCCCCCACTCTACAGGCAGTCCCAGGGTTACGTACAAGAACAGTTCTTTAGGTTTGTTCATACGCTGAATTTGTATGTAAGTCGGAACTGTAGGTTGTAGAATTTTAACTACAGACAAATTTTTTTTTGTCCCAGTAACAATTGGATTTTCATGATTTTGTGCTGTCATGGAAACAAGGATTATCAATAAAACTTCATTACAGACACATTACAGCATCCAGAGGTCACAGTGGGCAGAGAGGAGTCTATGTAACTAGGGGTCGTCTGTAAGTTGGACCGACTATATATGATAAAACAGTTTATGTTTTCCAGATAAAATCTATGGACACCATAAAAAAAAATCAATAATCACAAATAAATTCCTACATGTACGGTTACCCTTATAGCTTGTCTGCAACAAGCAACATTCACACTTCTGACTCCATGGGCACTGCCTGGCACTAGTCTATTGTTACCCGACAATGTCCTGTACATGATCTCCCCCCAAACTGTGCTGAGTCCTACTGTAGATGATCATCCCCAGCAATGTGTGGTGTGCTATAGATGATCTTCCCCCTACATTGTGCTGTTTGATGCTGTAGATGATCTTCCTCTACATTGTGAACTGTAATAGATAATTTTCCTACAACACTGTGCCACTGTAGATAATCTTCACCCAACAGTGAGCTGTTTGCTGCTGTAGATGATCTTCCCCCTACACTGTGCACTGCTATAGATGATCTTTCCTTAACACTGTGCTCTGCGCTGCTGTAGATGATCTTCCCCCTACACTATGCACTGCTATAGATGATCTTTCCTTAACACTGTGCCACTGTAGATGATCTTCACCCTACAGTCAGCTGTTTGCTGTTGTAGATGATTCCCCCCTACACTGTGCTGTGAGCTACAGTAGATGATCATTCCTTGGCATTGTGCTGTGTGCTGCTGTAGATGATCTTCCCGCTACAGTGTGCACTGCTATAGATGATCTTTCCTTAACAATGTGCCACTGTAGATGATCTGCACCCTACAGTGAGCTGTGTGTTGGTGTAAATGGATTTCCCTTACACTGTGCTGTGTGCAACAGTAGATGATTTCCCCCTACACTGTGCACTGCTGTAGATTATCTTTCCCTTACACTGTGCTGTTGTAGATAGTCTTCACCCTACACTAAGCTGTGAGCCGTTGTAGATTATTCCCCCACTGTGCTGTGTGCTGCTATAGATGATCTCTCCCTTATACTGTGCCCTCATCTTCACCCTACACGAAGCTGTGTGCAGTTGTAGATTATTCCCCCCCACACTGTGCTGTATGCTGCTATAGATGATCTCTCCCTTATACTGTGCCCTCATCTTCACCCTACATGAAGCTGTGTGCAGTTGTAGATGATCTTCCCCCAAATGCAGTCTCACTGTAGATGACCTTTCTTTTACTATGTCTGAACACTAGAATAAATGGTTTCAGATTACCATTAATACATTTTAGGTCCATACTTTGGGAACCTCACCAAGGTTGGTGTTTGTTTCAGTTTTTCCATTCCAAAAAGTTGCAATAAGACATTGGTTACCGATGACAACATCCTGTGTGTGCTGCAGGATGTGACAAACTTTCTATATTTTGATGTTGATTTGAAGCTTCAAAGTTATTGTGAACTCTACATTTACCAAACACTGGAAAAGAGAACCATCCACGCCGGCTAATAATTAATCCACCAATGCGACTCATCCTGACTCTTCAAAGAGTAATGCTGCCGGTGTGACCTGAGGACAGGGTTACCGCCCAGCACCGCGTCGATATTAGACAAGGTTATGGAAAACACAGGTCATCCTTTTAAATTTTTACTTTGACCCTTTTAGTTTTTATGCTCCGGATTTCCATCACTTAATACATGAGAAATTGTATTCCCTGAAGGCACCAGCTATTATTCCGTACAATGTAGCAAGGACGGAATGGAGGGGTGGAATCACAGAAACAAACCCTTCTTAAGGGGCATTATGGCATAAAAAGGAAACATTAAAGGAAACCTATCATCTGATTTGATTGCAGTATGAAGCAAACATACCTTGAGAATGCTGTAGCTACACTGATGCAGAAACATTTCTTGGTTAATCCCTGTGCTCAGTGGTTTTGCTGAAAAATCAATTATAACATTCAGGAGCTCGGGAAAGCTAGATTGCACAAGTTACAAAGAGCTTGTATTACACACAGGGCTTAGTCCAGACAGGACTAATCAACCTGAGCTGGATGACTCATACAGGGATTACATCTTCCTCTCCTGCAGTGAATAACTCACATGCTAGGAGAAGTGCTGAAGGAGCCATAGAAGCCACAGAGCTTAATTATCATAATTTTATAATAGTTTTATCTGCAAAACCACTCAGCACAGGGATTAACTAAGATATGATCCTGCTATTATAAAAGTATTATAAATTTATGATAATGAAGCTCTGTCGTTTCTGTGCTGGGGCTCGGCGCTTCTCCTAGCATGTGAGTTATTCACTGCTTCACAGGATGCTGTAATCCCTGGGTTGTGCTTGAAGGCAGAATAATCAATTGCTGCACCATCCCCCAGCTGCTATGTAGGAGTTATCCAGCTCAGGTTGATTAGTCCTGTCTGGACTAAGCCCTGTGTGTAATATACAAGCTCTGTGTAACTTATGCAATCCAGCTTTCCCAAGGTCCTGAACGTTTATAATAGTTTTTGCAGCAAAACCACTCAGGGATTAACCAAGATCTGTTCCTGCATCAGTGTAGCTACAGCAGTCTCAAGGTATGTTTGCTTCATACTGCATCACATCACATGGTAGGTTTCCTTTAAGTACATTCTGTGGGTCAGTGTGATTAATGCGATAACAAATTTATTACGTTTTTGTTGTTTTTATTAATACTATAAAAGATGGGAAGTACCGATGCAACGTAAGAGCGGGGTGCAGGGTGCGATGCAGCTTTTTTTTATCTCTTTATACCATTTGGAGTAATTTACAATGTTTTACTATTTTCTATAGGAGGCAAATTGGTTAAAAAAAATAAGAAAGAAAAATAGGAAGAAAAGGAGGCGGGAAGGAGCACTATCCCCGTTTGTGTTTCCCTTCGTCATTCCGTGTTGTATATGTCTAATGGGATTAATATTATTAGTCTTATCTAATAGTGATATAGATACTTCTCAAATCATATCCACAAGGAGGTAGATTGCACATTGACATTGATATTGTCTCAAACATAATGTGGATAGCTATGTGTATTCCAGAAGTGATCTTGATACGTTACATCTGCATTCGAATGTTCTAAAGTTTGTATACTGCTTTATTTTATATTGACTCCCTGACATTGCCTTGAATATTGTTACTTATTGGATTCAATAAAGTTTATTGAACAGAAAAAAAATAAGAAATATGAGAATGTCGATTTTTTTTCCCCCCATTCACTTTATGAGAAAAATATTTTTAGGATTTATAACAAAAAGTATTTTTGAATGCAGAAAGAAAATGGAACTATTATAAATCTTTGTATTTAAATGGTTGCTCTGCGATTATATTAGATTTTTTCTAATTACAGTTAATAAAGGCCTTTAATACCGTAATAGTTATTTATGTTCTTAAAGGAAATCTCCCATCAGAATCCATCCGGATAAACCAGGGACATTACTGATAGGTCCAGGCACCGGGACTGTGGTATCTTCTTATATGTGTTATCCATGGCCTCCTGCCTTCTAACATCAACTATTAAAATTATTCTGAGCCACAAGAGTGCGTTACCAAAGCCCCTCCGTGCTGTATTTTCACAGGCAAGAGCACTTCTCCCTTCCCTCCGTTTCCTCAGCATGAAGTAATCTTATATTGTGGGTGGGGGTGGGGCAGTTCTCATGAACAGTGTAACATCCAGTGAATCTATAACATGCATGGACTCTGGTAACGTCCCCAGAGCCCTTCTGGCTCATTAACATAATAAAAGTTGATTTTAGAATGGAAGGAGACCATGGATAAGAAACTCTGGATACTCTGGATCTATGAGTAATGTCCCTGGTTTATCCGGATGGATTCAGATTTTTATTTCTGAATTATCCATAAACTAATTTTCGGGTGTCTCTATTACCTCAGTAGTATGGATTAGTCTCCCCGTTATTACTGTCCCCCTCGTTTCTTATCCCCTTATATTAGATAGATCTCTCTTCTCTCTTGTCCTTAGACTTCACTTGTCCCGGGAACATCTCACAAAACTTCTCTACTCTGCTAATAAAATCACTTCAGCTCAGCTTCTTTTTCCCTCCTCTCTCATTGGCCAGCTTTCTCCAAAGGGGGAGGAGTAGTTCCCATCACCAAAGTTTGGTTGTCCACACAAATGAGAACAATGAGGCAGGCAGGGGGGTAACATGTGCATGTGCATCCTCTCATATGTCACTTACTCCTAATAATTTATTTTCTAACAACTTCAAAACATTTTATCCTACTTTTAGCCACAAGTTTAAAGGGCATCTACCACCAGGATGAAGGGCTGTATGCAAATGAGCCTGAGGGGCTCCAGGCTCCATAGATGTTAATGAGGCCTGGAGCCCCGCAGGCTCATTTGCATACAGTCCTTCATCCAGGTGGTAGATGCCCTTTAAGAATCTTAGAAGAGTGCATATTCCTCCTATTACTCTTCCTTTCCTGTTATGATCCTCCCCCATATCCGCTTTTCACTCTATAATATCAGCTCTTCTGATTTTTTACAGGTCATGAATGTTTGGGGACAGAATCTGACCATTCTAAAGTCTCCTAGTGGGATTAGCCCCCTACCATCCTTAAAGGGAACCTATCACTAGATTTTACCCCATTAAACTAGCACCCCCCTCAGGTCAGGGATGGAAATGTCCTTTCTAGAATTCCTTCTTTTATGTGAAATCTCATTCATTTACCTAGAAACAATCTCCTCCAAAGTCATGTGAAAATGGGCAGAGAAGAGTCAGATTTTGCCTCAGATGAGTCAAGTTTGAAGGCTGCAATGGGGGGAGGGGCTTATCAATTCAGACGCCCCTTTCTTTGGTTTCCCTACATATCTGTTGCCTGGATGATACAGGGGTCTTGGCGGGAGGCACATATATAGATTCTTTTAGGGGGTGGAGATTGTTGCAAAAATCACAAAATGGGCAAAATGTCTGTTTGACAAATCATTTATTCTCAGTCACAGAATTCTTTGTAAACTGTTAATCCAGAACCTTTAGCGGACTCAAAGATCCAGATTCTTGTAAATTCAGAACATTTGATCACAGTGATGGAGATGAATGGGAAACACGGGGTGAACTCTGGAACCACCCTGAGGCTTCCGTCCGTATAGTAATAATAATATTTATATAGCGCCATCACATTCCGTAGCGCTTTACCAATCAATCCATCCTCCCGGCATCCAGTAATAGAAATACTGGAAGAATTAGGGGTCCTAAGGTCCTTGATGGACAGACATCTGGGGCGAAGGTGCAGCAGGAAGGACCCTCTCTGATAATCAGGACTTCTCGTGACACTGATGGTCCATCGTTAGATTGTCTGAAGTTTATCAAGTGGTTACTTCTGTATCACAGACGCATTGAAAGTAACTTAAAGGGGCTGTCCACTTAAAGAACATTCTAGCAATTAATTGATATTGTTTTTGTAATGAAAAGATATACAATTTTCCAATATACTTTCTGTATCAATTCTTCAAGGGACTTTTTAATCTTTGCTTGCTGTCATGCAACAGGAAGATTCATCGTTTACTCCCTGTAGAGAAACATCCGGCCATGGTCATGTGATGTCACACAGGAGCACGGCTCATTATATCCCTGGTCATGTGATGTCACACAGGTGCACGGCTCATTATATCCCTGATCATGTGATGTCACACAGGTGCACAGCTCATTATATCCCTGGTCATGTGATGTCACACAGGTGCACGGCTCATTATATCCCTGGTTATGTGATGTCACACAGGTGCACGGCTCGTTATATCCCTGGTCATGTGATGTCACACAGGTGCACGGCTCATTATATCCCTGATCATGTGATGTCACACAGGTGCACAGCTCATTATATCCCTGGTCATGTGATGTCACACAGGTGCACAGCTCATTATATCCCTGGTCATGTGATGTCACACAGGTGCACGGCTCATTATATCCCTGGTCATGTGATGTCACACAGGTGCACGATTCATTATATCCCTGGTCATGTGATGTCACACAGGTGCACATGACCAGGGATATAACGAGCCGTGCACCTGTGTGACATCACACAACCAGGGATATGACGAGCTTTGCACCTGTGTGACATCACATGACCAGGGATATAACGAGCCGCGCACCTGTGTGACATCACACAACCAGGGATATGACGAGCCGCGCACCTGTGTGACATCACACAACCAGGGATATGACGAGCCGCGCACCTGTGTGACATCACACAACCAGGGATATGACGAGCCGCGCACCTGTGTGACATCACACAACCAGGGATATGACGAGCCGCGCACCTAGGTGACATGGACTGGTGTTTATCTACAGGGAGTACATAATGAAGCTTTTAATAGAATGAGAGCAAGCAGAGATCTAGAAAACCTTGACGAATTGATACAGAACGTGTATTGCAAAATATTATAACTTTTTATTACACAAACATTATCAATTATTTGCTGGAATGTCCTTAAGGTGGACAACCCCTTTAACTGTAATACCAAGCGTGGCCACTATACCATACATGGTGCTGTGCTTGGTGCAGAGTCCAGGGGCTACAGCTCTGACCTCTTCACAGAACTAAGTCTATGTTTGCCCAGTGATTTGATCCTAAAGAATATGCCTTTAATTAATCCCAACATATGCCTTTAAATTTACTGATAATTTCCAGTATAAACTGACCCAGAAGATTTATTTTAATTGGACCATTTCTTAAATTTTTATGATGGATCAGGGGAGTTTAACCCTATATATCCCGCGTCTCCTGGGTTGACGGTCACGTGACGGTGGAGACATCTAACATAATGGGCACAGATTGTCCCTCTAAGTACATCAGCCCCCCCCCCCCCAGGATTTTGGTTCACGCACTCAGAAGTTCCCATAATCAGACCCTGAATATACAGCAGGAACCCACAGCCGGCGAAGGGTTAACCCCCGCGGTCACACATTCACACGATTTCTATCAATTCTCATCTTTCTCAATGGTTTGTTAACACGACCCGTCGCCCCCCCCTTGGCGGCGCAGAGGTGGTGTTACCGGAGACCCCCCTATCTGTCATTTCTTCACAGCCAGAACAAAATAAACCCCCAGAATCCAACATGCAGTCAAATCCACAGCAAGACTCGCCCCGTGACCACCCCAGCACCAGCCTGGGGAGTATTCCCCGCGCTGACGCGTCACCACCTTCCCTGCGGCTCCGCAGACGATTCTTTCAGAGGAAATTCTTCGCCATTGCGTTTAATGTCCTGACTTTGGTAACGTCGGCGACCTTGATGGAATACTCGGAGGTGGTGAGAGCGGCTCCCATGGTGACCGAGTTATTTCTGGTATAGAGAGGACAGAGGTCAGTGCGGCGATGGTGCATGACATTTCCGAAATATTTCGTGATTGGCGCATGCGCAGCGTACCTGTACTTCATTAGCGATTCCTTGGTCGAGCGCGCAGAACAGTGAAATTCCTGGACTCCGGCGCCTTCCAGGATTCTATGGAGGTTCCTCTCTGTGATACCGCCCCCTACAGGGCAAGGAAAACGCTGATAGTTACAATATTTTTTAGCTACGGGAGGCGGGTCTCCCGTGTCAGGGGTTGGGTCACGCTGGACTAAATTCGATTTATTAGATTTGGGTCTTAGATAGAAGCATTTATACATTTAAAGGGAACCTGTCACAACTAACACACACAAACTCAACATATCTTTGAAAAGTGCTATTATACAGCATAACTATCCCTATATTCTTATTCTCCATGCCCTAAAAGATCTATGCAAATTACCCCATTAGAGTTCAATCTCTGAGCTGCGTCTGGCATATTCATGTCCTTCCTGCTCAGCCGCGCCTCCAGTTCCCCTCAACGAAGAGAATTCCTGAGGGAGGGATGTGCTGATCTCTCTTCAGCCAGTGTCTCATTCACCCCTCCCTCAGGAATTCTCTTCATTAAGTCACACAGCCGGGATGTGAATGACGGAGCAGAGCCAAGTTGGCACAGCTGAAGAGAAAGTCAATCAGGAAGCTGGAGGCGCAGCTGAGCTAGAACATGAATATGCATAGATGATGAGTCAACTTTACTAATGGACTGTGGAACTTTTCAGGCATGGGGAGGAACAATATAGGGATAGTTGTACTGCTAGTATAATAGCAGTTGTCAAAGTTTAATAAGTGCCAGAAGTTTAACTCACAGGTTCCCTTTAAGGTAAGTGATTGTAGCAGGAAACCTGTCCAAACTGGAAGACTCAAATGAATTGGTGCAAATCCTATCTGTAATGTCAGCAAACACATCTGTCCCCCTTGTCAGATGAGCGGTGTGGCAGAAGTTTTGGAGCCTCTAAACTGCTGGCATGTCATAATGCAACTGGGGTTTAGGTTCCCAAACTTAGGCCTCATTCATGTGACTGTATAAGGGGCCATGAGCTGTCCAGCCCCCATACAGGTCTATTTTGTATGGCAATGGTGCAGAGAGCACTGGGGTTTCACCAAAACTGAGCAGCTGCTCGGCTCCTATGGAGATGGTAGGGATGAGGAGCACTCACCCCTCCCATCACCCCTTGTCTGGAAAGGTTATAAAACTTTCCTCTGTTTACGACCTGTTTCTGCGCACGGTTGTATGTACGAGGCCTTAACTGTGTGTAAAAACAAAGGTATGTATGTGATATGTGAGCATAACCCTAATACAAATTATAATGGATTCATTACTTGTATGTTACCTACCTGGCATCACTATGATCCTGCCTTTAGCCTAAAAGTTAAAAAGATTGCATTAAGGTCATAATATGCATAACATTAAAGGGAACCTGTCATCAGGGACCTCATTTTCACTAAAGACAGGTTACAGGAGCCCATTACACCTGCAGTGCACATCTGCCTCTCTGCTATCTCTAAGCATAATTGTGTGTTGTAACTAACCTTGCATCCTGACAGAATCCTCTGTGTAGTCCCAGGGGATGGGCTTTGGTTTGGATGCATTTCAAAAAACAACATGTGACTTGTCTGTGCTGCAGTCTCCTCAGCTCTCAGCCCCCACCTTTGTGTTCCTGTACAGCTCCTCCCTCCTGCTCCTTCACAGAGGTCACAGCCTGGTGAGATGACATCAGTGGGAGAGGGAGGAGTTGTACAGGAACACAAAGGTGGGGGTTGAGAGCTGAGGAGTCTGCAGCACAGACAAGTCACATGTTGTTTTTTAAAAGGCATCCAAACCAAAGCCCAACCCCTGGGACTACACAGAGGATCACAGAGCATCAGTGGGGACCACCACTGATCATGATAATAGGGGTTTTTTGTACCTTCCCCTCTGGATGAATGGAGCAGCAGGTTGCACATTCATGGCTGCTCCATTCTCTTCTATGGGACATGTGGGTATAGCTCAGGGCGATCTCCTGAATGTGATTACACTGTCCCATCATGCACCATTACCTGTTCCACAAGCCTCTTTATTAAAGGCAGACCTTCCAGTGCAGAGCTGTCACACCCGCTGGTCAGCACCCGCTCAAACCCCAGGGAGATCAGCGTCTCCATAGCCAGGAGAGGATCATAGACCATGTCAAAGGCTGCAATACAACAGCAGAGAAGACACCAGACTATAGGAGGTTAATAACTACCATCATCATCATCCATCCTGCCCCTGTATCCACTGTCACTTACCTCTATGAAAGGTGACACCAAGGGGGCGAGACACAGCTGGAAAATGAAACAAAGTAACATTAGACAATACATTATTGTAGATTTTTATACTTACTATCATAAAGGGTTAATTACTGATACATTTAATATGAAGAATCCTCTCTCCACCATGAACCAAAAAAATCGCAGCCGGATTTCCCTCACCGAGTAAATCCATGCACAGCTCCGCATCGATCCGGCCGTCCTCCGTCAGGGCACCGAACACCAATCCATCAGCCCCATGGATTTTCGCCAGACGGATATCAGATTTCATGACTTCTACTTCCCGATCAGAATAAAGGAAATCTCCTCCACGCGGCCGAATCATCACATAGACCGGGATCTGTACATACTGCTTCACCACCTGCAGGAGACCTGCAACACAGGCCAGGAACTCAGTGTAACATCCACTGCTATCCTGACGTCTCCATCATGGGAGGACCAGTTACATCCTGTATTATACTCCAGAGCTGCACTCACTATTCTGCTGCTGGTGCAGTCACTGTGTACATACATGACATTACTTATCCTGTACTGATCCTGAGTTACATCCTGTATTATACTCCAGAGCTGCACTCACTATTCTGCTGCTGGTGCAGTCACTGTGTACATACATGACATTACTTATCCTGTACTGATCCTGAGTTACATCCTGTATTATACCCCAGAGCTGCACTCACTATTCTGCTGCTGGTGCAGTCACTGTGTACATACATGACATTACTTATCCTGTACTGATCCTGAGTTACATCCTGTATTATACCCCAGAGCTGCACTCACTATTCTGCTGCTGGTGCAGTCACTGTGTATATACATGACATTACTTATCCTGTACTGATCCTGAGTTACATCCTGTATTATACACCAGAGCTGCACTCACTATTCTGCTGCTGGTGCAGTCACTGTGTACATACATGACATTACTTATCCTGCACTGATCCTGAGTTACATCCTGTATTATACTCCAGAGCTGCACTCACTATTCTGCTGCTGGTGCAGTCACTGTGTACATACATGACATTACTTATCCTGTACTGATCCTGAGTTACCTCCTGTATTATACCCCAGAGCTGCACTCACTATTCTGCTGCTGGTGCAGTCACTGTGTACATACATGACATTACTTATCCTGTACTGATCCTGAGTTACATCCTGTATTATACCCCAGAGCTGCACTCACTATTCTGCTGCTGGTGCAGTCACTGTGTACATACATGACATTACTTATCCTGTACTGATCCTGAGTTACATCCTGTATTATACTCCAGAGCTGCACTCACTATTCTGCTGCTGGTGCAGTCACTGTGTACATACATGACATTACTTATCCTGTACTGATCCTGAGTTACATCCTGTATTATACTCCAGAGCTGCACTCACTATTCTGCTGCTGGTGCAGTCACTGTGTACATACATGACATTACTTATCCTGTACTGATCCTGAGATACATCCTGTATTATACTCCAGAGCTGCACTCACTATTCTGCTGCTGGTGCAGTCACTGTGTACATACATGACATTACTTATCCTGTACTGATCCTGAGTTACATACATCCTGTATTATACTCCAGAGCTGCACTCACTATTCTGCTGCTGGTGCAGTCACTGTACATACATGACATTACTTATCCTGTACTGATCCTGAGTTACATCCTGTATTATACCCCAGAGCTGTACTCACTATTCTGCTGCTGGTGCAGTCACTGTGTACATACATGACATTACTTATCCTGTACTGATCCTGAGTTACATCCTGTATTATACCCCAGAGCTGCACTCACTATTCTGCTGCTGGTGCAGTCACTGTGTACATACATGACATTACTTATCCTGTACTGATCCTGAGTTACATCCTGTATTATACCCCAGAGCTGCACTCACTATTCTGCTGCTGGTGCAGTCACTGTGTACATACATGACATTACTTATCCTGTACTGATCCTGAATTACATCCTGTATTATACCTCAGAGCTGCACTCACTATTCTGCTGCTGGTGCAGTCACTGTGTACATACATGACATTACTTATCCTGTACTGATCCTGAGTTACATCCTGTATTATACTCCAGAGCTGCACTCACTATTCTGCTGCTGGTGCGGTCACTGTGTACATACATGACATTACTTATCCTGTACTGATCCTGAGTTACATCCTGTATTATACCCCAGAGCTGCACTCACTATTCTGCTGCTGGTGCACTCACTGTGTACATACATGACATTACTTATCCTGTACTGATCCTGAGTTACATCCTGTATTATACCCCAGAGCTGCACTCACTATTCTGCTGCTGGTGCAGTCACTGTGTACATACATGGCATTACATATCCTGTACTGATCCTGAGTTACATACATCCTGTATTATACTCCAGAGCTGCACTCACTATTCTGCTGCTGGTGCAGTCACTGTGTACATACATGACATTACTTATCCTGTACTGATCCTGAGTTACATCCTGTATTATACCCCAGAGCTGCACTCACTATCTGCTGCTGGTGCAGTCACTGTGTACATACATGACATTACTTATCCTGTACTGATCCTGAGTTACATCCTGTATTATACTCCAGAGCTGCACTCACTATTCTGCTGCTGGTGCAGTCACTGTGTACATACATGACATTACTTATCCTGTACTGATCCTGAGTTACATACATCCTGTATTATACTCCAGAGCTGCACTCACTATTCTGCTGCTGGTGCAGTCACTGTGTACATACATGACATTACTTATCCTGTACTGATCCTGAGTTACATCCTGTATTATACCCCAGAGCTGCACTCACTATCTGCTGCTGGTGCAGTCACTGTGTACATACATGACATTACTTATCCTGTACTGATCCTGAGTTACATCCTGTATTATACTCCAGAGCTGCACTCACTATTCTGCTGCTGGTGCAGTCACTGTGTACATACATGACATTACTTATCCTGTACTGATCCTGAGTTACATACATCCTGTATTATACTCCAGAGCTGCACTCACTATTCTGCTGCTGGTGCAGTCACTGTGTACATACATGACATTACTTATCCTGTACTGATCCTGAGTTACATCCTGTATTATACTCCAGAGCTGCACTCACTATTCTGCTGCTGGTGCAGTCACTGTGTACATACATGACATTACTTATCCTGTACTGATCCTGAGTTACATACATCCTGTATTATACTCCAGAGCTGCACTCACTATTCTGCTGCTGGTGCAGTCACTGTACATACATGACATTACTTATCCTGTACTGATCCTGAGTTACATCCTGTATTATACCCCAGAGCTGTACTCACTATTCTGCTGCTGGTGCAGTCACTGTGTACATACATGACATTACTTATCCTGTACTGATCCTGAGTTACATCCTGTATTATACCCCAGAGCTGCACTCACTATCTGCTGCTGGTGCAGTCACTGTGTACATACATGACATTACTTATCCTGTACTGATCCTGAGTTACATCCTGTATTATACCCCAGAGCTGTACTCACTATTCTGCTGCTGGTGCAGTCACTGTGTACATACATGACATTACTTATCCTGTACTGATCCTGAGTTACATCCTGTATTATACCCCAGAGCTGCACTCACTATTCTGCTGCTGGTGCAGTCACTGTGTACATACATGACATTACTTATCCTGTACTGATCCTGAATTACATCCTGTATTATACCTCAGAGCTGCACTCACTATTCTGCTGCTGGTGCAGTCACTGTGTACATACATGACATTACTTATCCTGTACTGATCCTGAGTTACATCCTGTATTATACTCCAGAGCTGCACTCACTATTCTGCTGCTGGTGCAGTCACTGTGTACATACATGACATTACTTATCCTGTACTGATCCTGAGTTACATCCTGTATTATACCCCAGAGCTGCACTCACTATTCTGCTGCTGGTGCGGTCACTGTGTACATACATGACATTACTTATCCTGTACTGATCCTGAGTTACATCCTGTATTATACCCCAGAGCTGCACTCACTATTCTGCTGCTGGTGCACTCACTGTGTACATACATGACATTACTTATCCTGTACTGATCCTGAGTTACATCCTGTATTATACCCCAGAGCTGCACTCACTATTCTGCTGCTGGTGCAGTCACTGTGTAAAAACATGGCATTACTTATCCTGTACTGATCCTGAGTTACATCCTGTATTATACTCCAGAGCTGCACTCACTATTCTGCTGCTGGTGCAGTCACTGTGTACATAAATGACATTACTTATCCTGTACTGATCCTGAGTTACATCCTGTATTATACTCCAGAGCTGCACTCACTATTCTGCTGCTGGTGCAGTCACTGTGTACATACATGACATTACTTATCCTGTACTGATCCTGAGTTACATCCTGTATTATACCCCAGAGCTGCACTCACTATTGTGCTGCTGGTGCAGTCACTGTATACATACATGACATTACTTATCCTGTACTGATCCTGAGTTACATCCTGTATTATACTCCAGAGCTGCACTCACTATTCTGCTGCTGGTGCAGTCACTGTGTACATACATGACATTACTTATCCTGTACTGATCCTGAGTTACATACATCCTGTATTATACTCCAGAGCTGCACTCACTATTCTGCTGCTGGTGCAGTCACTGTACATACATGACATTACTTATCCTGTACTGATCCTGAGTTACATCCTGTATTATACCCCAGAGCTGCACTCACTATTCTGCTGCTGGTGCAGTCACTGTGTACATACATGACATTACTTATCCTGTACTGATCCTGAGTTACATCCTGTATTATACCCCAGAGCTGCACTCACTATCTGCTGCTGGTGCAGTCACTGTGTACATACATGACATTACTTATCCTGTACTGATCCTGAGTTACATCCTGTATTATACTCCAGAGCTGCACTCACTATTCTGCTGCTGGTGCAGTCACTGTGTACATACATGACATTACTTATCCTGTACTGATCCTGAGTTACATACATCCTGTATTATACTCCAGAGCTGCACTCACTATTC
Organism: Engystomops pustulosus; assembly: GCF_040894005.1. Classification (NCBI taxonomy): domain Eukaryota; kingdom Metazoa; phylum Chordata; class Amphibia; order Anura; family Leptodactylidae; genus Engystomops; species Engystomops pustulosus. Next base: position 85,376,648 of record NC_092421.1, read on the forward strand.
TGCTGCTGGTGCAGTCACTGTGTACATACATGACATTACTTATCCTGTACTGATCCTGAGTAACATCCTGTATTATACTCCAGAGCTGCACTCACTATCTGCTGCTGGTGCAGTCACTGTGTACATACATGACATTACTTATCCTGTACTGATCCTGAGTTACATCCTGTATTATACCCCAGAGCTGTACTCACTATTCTGCTGCTGGTGCAGTCACTGTGTACATACATGACATTACTTATCCTGTACTGATCCTGAGTTACATCCTGTATTATACCCCAGAGCTGCAGTCACTATTCTGCTGCTGGTGCAGTCACTGTGTACATGCGTGACATTACTTATCCTGTACTGATCCTGAGTTACATCCTGTATTATACTCCAGAGCTGCACTCACTATTCTGCTGCTGGTGCAGTCACTGTGTACATACATGACATTACTCATCCTGTACTGATCCTGAGTTACATCCTGTATTATACGCCAGAGCTGCACTCACTATTCTGCTGCTGGTGCAGTCACTCTGTACATACATGACATTACTTATCCTGTACTGATCCTGAGTTACATCCTGTATTATACCCCAGAGCTGCACTCACTATTCTGCTGGTGCAGTCACTGTGTACATACATGACATTACTTATCCTGTACTGGTCCTGAGTTACATCCTGTATTATACTCCAGAGCTGCACTCACTATTCTGCTGCTGGTGCAGTCACTGTGTACATACATGACATTACTTATCCTGTACTGATCCTGAGTTACATCCTGTATTATACTCCAGAGCTGCACTCACTATTCTGCTGCTGGTGCAGTCACTGTGTACATACATGACATTACTCATCCTGTACTGATCCTGAGTTACATCCTGTATTATACCCCAGAGCTGCACTCACTATTCTGCTGCTGGTGCAGTCACTGTGTACATACATGACATTACTTATCCTGTACTGATCCTGAGTTACATCCTGTATTATACCCAGAGCTGCACTCACTATTCTGCTGCTGGTGCAGTCACTGTGTACATACATGACATTACTTATCCTGTACTGATCCTGAGTTACATCCTGTATTATACTCCAGAGCTGCACTCACTATTCTGCTGCTGGTGCAGTCACTGTGTACATACATAACATTACTTATCCTGTACTGATCCTGAGTTACATCCTGTATTATACCCCAGAGCTGTACTCACTATTCTGCTGCTGGTGCAGTCACTGTGTACATACATGACATTACTTATCCTGTACTGATCCTGAGTTACATCCTGTATTATACCCCAGAGCTGCACTCACTATTCTGCTGCTGGTGCAGTCACTGTGTACATACATGACATTACTTATCCTGTACTGATCCTGAGTTACATCCTGTATTATACCCCAGAGCTGCACTCACTATTCTGCTGCTGGTGCAGTCACTGTGTACATACATGACATTACTTATCCTGTACTGATCCTGAATTACATCCTGTATTATACCTCAGAGCTGCACTCACTATTCTGCTGCTGGTGCAGTCACTGTGTACATACATGACATTACTTATCCTGTACTGATCCTGAGTTACATCCTGTATTATACTCCAGAGCTGCACTCACTATTCTGCTGCTGGTGCGGTCACTGTGTACATACATGACATTACTTATCCTGTACTGATCCTGAGTTACATCCTGTATTATACCCCAGAGCTGCACTCACTATTCTGCTGCTGGTGCACTCACTGTGTACATACATGACATTACTTATCCTGTACTGATCCTGAGTTACATCCTGTATTATACCCCAGAGCTGCACTCACTATTCTGCTGCTGGTGCAGTCACTGTGTACATACATGGCATTACATATCCTGTACTGATCCTGAGTTACATACATCCTGTATTATACTCCAGAGCTGCACTCACTATTCTGCTGCTGGTGCAGTCACTGTGTACATACATGACATTACTTATCCTGTACTGATCCTGAGTTACATCCTGTATTATACCCCAGAGCTGCACTCACTATCTGCTGCTGGTGCAGTCACTGTGTACATACATGACATTACTTATCCTGTACTGATCCTGAGTTACATCCTGTATTATACTCCAGAGCTGCACTCACTATTCTGCTGCTGGTGCAGTCACTGTGTACATACATGACATTACTTATCCTGTACTGATCCTGAGTTACATACATCCTGTATTATACTCCAGAGCTGCACTCACTATTCTGCTGCTGGTGCAGTCACTGTGTACATACATGACATTACTTATCCTGTACTGATCCTGAGTTACATCCTGTATTATACCCCAGAGCTGCACTCACTATCTGCTACTGGTGCAGTCACTGTGTACATACATGACATTACTTATCCTGTACTGATCCTGAGTTACATCCTGTATTATACTCCAGAGCTGCACTCACTATTCTGCTGCTGGTGCAGTCACTGTGTACATACATGACATTACTTATCCTGTACTGATCCTGAGTTACATACATCCTGTATTATACTCCAGAGCTGCACTCACTATTCTGCTGCTGGTGCAGTCACTGTGTACATACATGACATTACTTATCCTGTACTGATCCTGAGTTACATCCTGTATTATACTCCAGAGCTGCACTCACTATTCTGCTGCTGGTGCAGTCACTGTGTACATACATGACATTACTTATCCTGTACTGATCCTGAGTTACATACATCCTGTATTATACTCCAGAGCTGCACTCACTATTCTGCTGCTGGTGCAGTCACTGTACATACATGACATTACTTATCCTGTACTGATCCTGAGTTACATCCTGTATTATACCCCAGAGCTGTACTCACTATTCTGCTGCTGGTGCAGTCACTGTGTACATACATGACATTACTTATCCTGTACTGATCCTGAGTTACATCCTGTATTATACCCCAGAGCTGCACTCACTATCTGCTGCTGGTGCAGTCACTGTGTACATACATGACATTACTTATCCTGTACTGATCCTGAGTTACATCCTGTATTATACCCCAGAGCTGTACTCACTATTCTGCTGCTGGTGCAGTCACTGTGTACATACATGACATTACTTATCCTGTACTGATCCTGAGTTACATCCTGTATTATACCCCAGAGCTGCACTCACTATTCTGCTGCTGGTGCAGTCACTGTGTACATACATGACATTACTTATCCTGTACTGATCCTGAATTACATCCTGTATTATACCTCAGAGCTGCACTCACTATTCTGCTGCTGGTGCAGTCACTGTGTACATACATGACATTACTTATCCTGTACTGATCCTGAGTTACATCCTGTATTATACTCCAGAGCTGCACTCACTATTCTGCTGCTGGTGCAGTCACTGTGTACATACATGACATTACTTATCCTGTACTGATCCTGAGTTACATCCTGTATTATACCCCAGAGCTGCACTCACTATTCTGCTGCTGGTGCGGTCACTGTGTACATACATGACATTACTTATCCTGTACTGATCCTGAGTTACATCCTGTATTATACCCCAGAGCTGCACTCACTATTCTGCTGCTGGTGCACTCACTGTGTACATACATGACATTACTTATCCTGTACTGATCCTGAGTTACATCCTGTATTATACCCCAGAGCTGCACTCACTATTCTGCTGCTGGTGCAGTCACTGTGTAAAAACATGGCATTACTTATCCTGTACTGATCCTGAGTTACATACATCCTGTATTATACTCCAGAGCTGCACTCACTATTCTGCTGCTGGTGCAGTCACTGTGTACATACATGACATTACTTATCCTGTACTGATCCTGAGTTACATCCTGTATTATACCCCAGAGCTGCACTCACTATTGTGCTGCTGGTGCAGTCACTGTGTACATACATGACATTACTTATCCTGTACTGATCCTGAGTTACATCCTGTATTATACTCCAGAGCTGCACTCACTATTCTGCTGCTGGTGCAGTCACTGTGTACATACATGACATTACTTATCCTGTACTGATCCTGAGTTACATACATCCTGTATTATACTCCAGAGCTGCACTCACTATTCTGCTGCTGGTGCAGTCACTGTACATACATGACATTACTTATCCTGTACTGATCCTGAGTTACATCCTGTATTATACCCCAGAGCTGCACTCACTATTCTGCTGCTGGTGCAGTCACTGTGTACATACATGACATTACTTATCCTGTACTGATCCTGAGTTACATCCTGTATTATACCCCAGAGCTGCACTCACTATCTGCTGCTGGTGCAGTCACTGTGTACATACATGACATTACTTATCCTGTACTGATCCTGAGTTACATCCTGTATTATACTCCAGAGCTGCACTCACTATTCTGCTGCTGGTGCAGTCACTGTGTACATACATGACATTACTTATCCTGTACTGATCCTGAGTTACATACATCCTGTATTATACTCCAGAGCTGCACTCACTATTCTGCTGCTGGTGCAGTCACTGTGTACATACATGACATTACTTATCCTGTACTGATCCTGAGTTACATCCTGTATTATACTCCAGAGCTGCACTCACTATCTGCTGCTGGTGCAGTCACTGTGTACATACATGACATTACTTATCCTGTACTGATCCTGAGTTACATCCTGTATTATACCCCAGAGCTGTACTCACTATTCTGCTGCTGGTGCAGTCACTGTGTACATACATGACATTACTTATCCTGTACTGATCCTGAGTTACATCCTGTATTATACCCCAGAGCTGCAGTCACTATTCTGCTGCTGGTGCAGTCACTGTGTACATACGTGACATTACTTATCCTGTACTGATCCTGAGTTACATCCTGTATTATACTCCAGAGCTGCACTCACTATTCTGCTGCTGGTGCAGTCACTGTGTACATACATGACATTACTCATCCTGTACTGATCCTGAGTTACATCCTGTATTATACGCCAGAGCTGCACTCACTATTCTGCTGCTGGTGCAGTCACTGTGTACATACATGACATTACTTATCCTGTACTGATCCTGAGTTACATCCTGTATTATACCCCAGAGCTGCACTCACTATTCTGCTGCTGGTGCAGTCACTGTGTACATACATGACATTACTTATCCTGTACTGGTCCTGAGTTACATCCTGTATTATACTCCAGAGCTGCACTCACTATTCTGCTGCTGGTGCAGTCACTGTGTACATACATGACATTACTTATCCTGTACTGATCCTGAGTTACATCCTGTATTATACTCCAGAGCTGCACTCACTATTCTGCTGCTGGTGCAGTCACTGTGTACATACATGACATTACTTATCCTGTACTGATCCTGAGTTACATCCTGTATTATACCCCAGAGCTGCACTCACTATTCTGCTGCTGGTGCAGTCACTGTGTACATACATGACATTACTCATCCTGTACTGATCCTGAGTTACATCCTGTATTATACCCCAGAGCTGCACTCACTATTCTGCTGCTGGTGCAGTCACTGTGTACATACATGACATTACTTATCCTGTACTGATCCTGAGTTACATCCTGTATTATACCCCAGAGCTGCACTCACTATTCTGCTGCTGGTGCAGTCACTGTGTACATACATGACATTACTTATCCTGTACTGATCCTGAGTTACATCCTGTATTATACCCAGAGCTGCACTCACTATTCTGCTGCTGGTGCAGTCACTGTGTACATACATGACATTACTTATCCTGTACTGATCCTGAGTTACATACATCCTGTATTATACTCCAGAGCTGCACTCACTATTCTGCTGCTGGTGCAGTCACTGTGTACATACATGACATTACTTATCCTGTACTGATCCTGAGTTACATCCTGTATTATACTCCAGAGCTGCACTCACTATCTGCTGCTGGTGCAGTCACTGTGTACATACATGACATTACTTATCCTGTACTGATCCTGAGTTACATCCTGTATTATACCCCAGAGCTGTACTCACTATTCTGCTGCTGGTGCAGTCACTGTGTACATACATGACATTACTTATCCTGTACTGATCCTGAGTTACATCCTGTATTATACCCCAGAGCTGCAGTCACTATTCTGCTGCTGGTGCAGTCACTGTGTACATACGTGACATTACTTATCCTGTACTGATCCTGAGTTACATCCTGTATTATACTCCAGAGCTGCACTCACTATTCTGCTGCTGGTGCAGTCACTGTGTACATACATGACATTACTCATCCTGTACTGATCCTGAGTTACATCCTGTATTATACGCCAGAGCTGCACTCACTATTCTGCTGCTGGTGCAGTCACTCTGTACATACATGACATTACTTATCCTGTACTGATCCTGAGTTACATCCTGTATTATACCCCAGAGCTGCACTCACTATTCTGCTGGTGCAGTCACTGTGTACATACATGACATTACTTATCCTGTACTGGTCCTGAGTTACATCCTGTATTATACTCCAGAGCTGCACTCACTATTCTGCTGCTGGTGCAGTCACTGTGTACATACATGACATTACTTATCCTGTACTGATCCTGAGTTACATCCTGTATTATACTCCAGAGCTGCACTCACTATTCTGCTGCTGGTGCAGTCACTGTGTACATACATGACATTACTCATCCTGTACTGATCCTGAGTTACATCCTGTATTATACCCCAGAGCTGCACTCACTATTCTGCTGCTGGTGCAGTCACTGTGTACATACATGACATTACTTATCCTGTACTGATCCTGAGTTACATCCTGTATTATACCCCAGAGCTGCACTCACTATTCTGCTGCTGGTGCAGTCACTGTGTACATACATGACATTACTTATCCTGTACTGATCCTGAGTTACATCCTGTATTATACCCAGAGCTGCACTCACTATTCTGCTGCTGGTGCAGTCACTGTGTACATACATGACATTACTTATCCTGTACTGATCCTGAGTTACATCCTGTATTATATCCCAGAGCTGCACTCACTATTCTGCTGCTGGTGCAGTCACTGTGTACATACATGACATTACTTATCCTGTACTGATCCTGAGTTACATCCTGTATTATACCCCAGAGCTGCACTCACTATTCTGCTGCTGGTGCAGTCACTGTGTACATACATGACATTACTTATCCTGTACTGATCCTGAGTTACATCCTGTATTATACTCCAGAGCTGCACTCACTATTCTGCTGCTGGTGCAGTCACTGTGTACATACATGACATTACTTATCCTGTACTGATCCTGAGTTACATCCTGTATTATACCCCAGAGCTGCACTCACTATTCTGCTGCTGGTGCAGTCACTGTGTACATACATGACATTACTTATCCTGTACTGATCCTGAGTTACATCCTGTATTATACTCCAGAGCTGCACAATTATTCTCCCTTTTATGTTACCACCAGGCAAAGTGAGTGTGAGGGGACGTGCAGGGAGGGTCGGGGAGGGTGGTGGGTAAAGTCTCAATGGTTGCTGGTAGTAGAACAATGTTACGTCCGTGCAGCACTTCTATGTTTATGTCAGGAAGCAGCAGGTTCGGGGTTCCGTCACACAGAGCGATGGCGCATGATAAATGTCCCCCACTACGTATAGATTGATTATTATAAGTGACACGCACCTATAGAAGGGGTGATTCCTCCCTCCAGTAGATTGGCACATAGTTCTATACGTCCGGCACCTATGGGATAAAAACAAACAGTGTAACACATAATCTGGAAGTAAAAAAAAAAAACAAATCATCCAGAACGGGCTTTAACTCTTACCTCCCCTCTCCGCATTCACCGCAGACTCCACCGAATCGACACAAACTTCCATGAGGAACCCCTGATCGGCCATCTCTCTGTGTAACAACAATGACATGAACGTGTCGTGACATCATAATAACCGGAATGAGGTAACGAGTCTAATTACAAGTCTGGAACTTTATTGACACAATTACAGGTGGAAGAAAACATATGGAAAACCCCCAATGGAACGCCAAATCCCCCGGTGCATCATGGGTAACGCCAGGATCGGGCACCACATGCGCGGACGTGTACCCAGGCACCTGCCGCATGCACATCATGGGGTATTAACCCCTGCGCTGCCAGAGCGCTCTCCACAAGCTGCAGGAAGGCTGGGGGTGACACATCCTGGCACAGGGTCACCCTATATAGGGAGACAAGGACATGACGGTCACCCACATCCTCTGCACGGGTCACACATGAAGCTCACACACAAATGTCATGTTTACCTCCCTGTATCACCATCCCCCACTCCCTCCCAGCCAGTCACGCCCACCGCTTCATGATTGGTTACCCTTCCCTTCTGGATACTTTCCGCCTTATTTTTAATTGGCTACTTAGACGTTATCCTCACCTCTGATTGGCTCTTTTCTGGCAATCCATCACCCAGGCCGTCTGTCATTGGTTAAACGTCTGACAGCGCGCTCGGTGATTGGTCGGAATTCTTCAGAGTGTTTTCATGACGGGTGACCGGCGGCGCCATCTTGGTGTAGGGCATCTTTTTACTACAGTGTTTTATTATAGTGTATAAAAGTCGTCCTGCTCCTGGGGCGCACGGATTCGTTTCCTTCCGATGGTTCCTGAAGTGTTTCTAAGCAGGAAACCAATCTTTCCTTCATTCACGTTTTCTCCCGACGTGCACGTAGCGGCGTAGTGACGTCACATCCAACATGGCTGCGCCCATGAGTGACATTTTGGTGCTCACCGGGCAGGGGTAATGTAAGTGAATGGAGTCATCGCTGTGTCTGGTGAGTAGATCTGTGATAATTGTGGGTTTGGGCTCCTAGATCCTGTACAATACATCCGTCTACTGAGCCCAGAGCAGGGAGAGTACGGTTACCCATAGAAACAATTCAGGATTTGGCTATTTAGGCAGAATAGATGTAAATCTTGTATCTTATTTTCCCAGTGGTCATAGCAGCCCCCCTGTAGTGACCACAACCTACTGATAGGGGTCGAAACAAATCTCCAATGCTGGGGTCTGGGGTACATTAGTTTTTGTCCAGAGGATATGGGATAATGATCTGATCGGTGGAGGTCCGGCTGCCGGGACCCGCATGATCACAAGAACGAGGGTCTCGTTGTTACTAATGATTGGAGCGGCAGGACATGTGCTCCAACAATTGCTGAGACCCCCATTGGTGATCATGGGGGGAGGGGGTCCCAGCAGTCGGGCTTGCAATGATTTTCTGTTTTCACCTCTCCTATAGATACGTATTCACCATAATATTTGAAACAACCGCTTTAAGAGAGTAACATAAAGCTATTCTGCTGGATTTCAAAAGAAAATGTACATTTTTTTCATGTTTTTCCTTATAGGTGAAATTTGAGGACAGATTGTAAAATAATATTGTCGGATCTGACGTAGTAAGAGGAGCCATCATGCTTCTGTTGGGTCTCCGCACCAGTCTGACGCACTGTAGAGTGCAAGCTGTGCGCTTCATCCATTCTGCAGGAGGCAAGGTAACTGTTGGGGAGTCTCCTGTCTATGTACCACGGCCTCCTGGTTAGGTCATCTTGTCTTCAGAACGTGTGGTCACAAAGTGCTGCACTGCTGAAAAACCAGACCTGCAACTTTTAGTAAATTATTTAGTCAACTTTGTATAAGGGACCGATTTATATATATTTTAACTTCACCTTTATATATTTATCATGCGCATACTCATAGGTGTCAGTCAATAAGTAGGGCCGCCTTCTGGACTCCTAAGCCCAGAATAAAGAGTTAAATCAGCTAATCCTCTATTTTTTTTTTCATTTCTCCCCCCTACAAAACTATATACCTGCTCATCTCCTCCTGCTCTATAACATGCTGCCTGCAGATAGGACACTATGTACAATGTGCTTATCTCCTCCTGGTCTATAACATGCTGCCTGCAGATAGGACACTATGTACAATCTGCTGAGCTCCATCTGCTCTATAACATGCTGCCTGCAGATAGGACATTATGTACAATCTGCTGAGCCCCTCCTGCTCTATAACATGCTGCCTGCAGATAGGACATTATGTACAATCTGCTCAGCTCCTCCTGCTCAATAACATCCTGCCTGCAGATAGGACACTATGTACAATCTGCTCAGCTCCTCCTGCTCAATAACATCCTGCCTGCAGATAGGACACTATGTACAATCTACTCAGCTCTTCCTGCTCTATAACATGCTGCCTGCAGATAGGACATTATGTACAATCTGCTCAGCTCCTCCTGCTCAATAACATCCTGCCTGCAGATAGGACACTATGTACAATCTACTCAGCTCTTCCTGCTCTATAACATGCTGCCTGCAGATAGGGAACTATGTACAATCTGCTCAGCTCCTCCTGCTCTATAACATGCTGCCTGCAGATAGGACACTATGTACAATCTGCTCAGCTCCTCCTGCTCTATAACATGCTGCCTGCAGATAGGACACTATGTACAATCTGCTCAGCTCCTCCTGCTCTATAACATGCTGCCTGCAGATAGGACACTATGTACAATCTGCTCAGCTCCTCCTGCTCTATAACATGCTGCCTGCAGATAAGACACTATGTACAATCTGCTCAGCTCCTCCTGCTCTATAACATGCTGCCTGCAGATAGGACACTATGTACAATCTGCTCAGCTCCTCCTGCTCTATAACATGCTGCCTGCAGAAGGAACCATTCTTTTACTTGAATTAATTTTTCTGCTTCACTTTTGTATTGTGTCAGCTCCCCAGCACTCAGTGGAAGAACATAGTCCAGAAAAGATGGAACAGCAGTGTGGTGTCCGAGGCAGCCGCTCCATCAAAAGCTGCTGTGGGGTCTGTACCGAACTCCGCTGCTGATCGTATTATGGGCCGCTGGCTTCTTGCATGTAGCGGTATGGTAGCCGGAGCTGTAATCCTGGGTGGAGTGACTAGGTAAGTGATACTTCCTACTATTGTAGGATCGTCAGGAATCTGTATGACTTAAAGGGATTGTACAATAATAGCTAATTATCCCCATATCTTGTCAATGTCTGGTTGTTGGAGGGCGATACCATAGGTGCCCATTGTGTCCATGTAGATACATATGGAGTAATGAATTTGTCGTCATCCAGCTCTCCCAAGCGCCCAAATTATTTTTCAACACCTGCAGACATCTGTAAAGCTACATTATATTTATTAAGTATTATTAAAATCCAACAAAAATTTTTTTTATCATTTTAAAGGTTAACAGAATCCGGCCTCTCGATGGTCGACTGGCACCTGGTGAAAGAGATGAAACCTCCGAGTTCGAGGGAAGAATGGGAGGCCGAATTTCACAAATACCAGCAATTCCCAGAATTCAAAATGTGAGGGATGACGAGTACATAGGACACCGGACATAGAAGCTGCAAGATACACGTAGCGTAAAGGCGTCAGGATAAAACTATAGCTTTAGGCCTCATTCAGACGCACGTTGTGTGGATATGTCCCCATTGACCTGTGCCTTCCCCACAAAAAAAGCTTGAGCCTGCTCCATCTCTGGCCGTAAGAACGGTCGGGCTCCTCTATTTCCTATGGAGAGGGGAGGGGTGAGCAGCGCTGACATGTGCTCACCCGTCTGAATGTACCCATACAGTTTAGGTTGAGCCTATTTTGGACCAGTTTGATGAAACCACGGCTTTTGGATTCTTTCTGCTTGTTTACCAAGCACAGCGCCATATATATATAGTGGGCATGCTCAATATCGCAGCTTAGCCATCAAGCAAATTCTGCTGCAAACAGGCCACGTGACTAATGGACAGGATACGGGTCCATTCTACATCTTTGTAAGGTCTTCAAGCTGATATCCATCTCCTCTCCTATAACTTAATCGCCCAATCTATAACTTTTTTCATTTCCCGTTGACTGGGACATATAAGAGCTTGTTTTTTGTGTGTTGTTCTGTAATTCCCACTAAGATTTGATGGACTTTTCGCATTTCTCTATTGCATTTACCCTGTGGTTGGATATTTTACTATAATTAGTGTTTTTTTTTTTTCCCTCGTTCTTTAGTTTGAATCATGACATGACCCTGAACGAGTTCAAGTTCATCTGGTACATGGAGTACTCCCATCGGATGTGGGGGCGAGCCGTCGGCCTGGCTTACATTTTACCTGCTGTCTACTTCTGGAGAAAGGGCTGGTTCACCCGGGGAATGAAGGGTCGTGTGCTGGGACTCTGCGGATTTGTTTGCTTCCAGGTAATAACTGAAGAGCGGAGGGAGAGGGGGATGGTCAGGACCAAGTATTATATTCTCCCGGTATATGGGGGACATTCATTCTATGCCAAAAATCTGGTGTTGAAGCCAAAAAATGCCAGTAATTTGGCTTATTTTCTACTACACGGCACCTCCACACCAAGTGGGTGTGGCCAGCGGCAGAGTGGATCCGGCGCAGGGCACTACCTAGACCATGGCAATGTTCTGCTTGAACAATCACATGGTTTCTGCTTAAGTTTTGCCTAAGCCTCTTGATGTATGCGGCGGCTCCGGAGGGGTATAGGATCATACGCTGGTGCCCGATAAATCTCCCCTTTTGTCTCTTTCCAGGGGCTGCTGGGCTGGTACATGGTGAAGAGTGGATTAGAAGAGAAGCCAGAATCGTATGATGTCCCCCGTGTCAGTCAGTACCGTCTGGCCGCGCATTTAGGTTCTGCGCTGGTTCTCTATTGTGCGAGTCTGTGGACAGGATTATCTCTTCTTCTCCCAAGACAAAAGGTAAATGTGTTACTAAATCGTCCGTCCATATTCAAGGCGGGTAAGTGACTTATCACTAGAACCTCTCGATCACTATAACAGGGGGGGGGTTAGACCTCTGTTCCTAATAACAAAGTGAGGAGGAATGTGAATAGAGTGTCCGCTATCTGTCCATGAACAATTGCCCTGCCTTGATCTTATATTCATGAATATATATCATAAGGTCCTGGCAGGGTGATTGCTCATGAACAGTTACAGATCACATGACCCTCCATCTGCCGCCATTTTATGGTCAGGAATCTTTGGCTGATGAGGTAAAAGACAGGAGACTTCACTTTACATATCAGGAAAGCGGAGCAGGACTATTAATAGATATTGGGAAATTACCTGATATCCTGCCCCCTGCACTTACACACACATTACAAAAACATGAGGTACAGTGGCCAACCCCTTTAAGACCTCCTCTCTTACACAATTTACAGTCTATGGGTCTGATGGAAATGGTTGAATATAGTGGAAGTTACAATTGTGTTACATGATTGATTGCCAATAGCTGCGTCTGGTACTGCATCAGTTTTTCCCACCACCCAAATCTGAATTGCTTGATCCATAATCCCGGTCATCATTGTAGTTGAAAAGTAATCCCCAGGCACAAGAACGGGGGTCCTGTCCCCCCTAAAATGAATTATTAGCCTCTAGGACTGCTGGTGATGGGTGAGCACTGTACACGGATGGAATAGGATGCAAAACCCCCATTCATCTGATCTGATTTAACCCCTGTGACCCTCTTTTGCACATCGCCTCTGCACAGGTTGGTGATATCCGCTTCTTGCTATTAGGTAATGGAAGGATATTAAATTTTGAGTCGTGATTCTATTAAATTTTAAATTCTAGAGACTCCGGGTGTTTATTCTGTTTATATTTTATAACTTATTTTTTATTTTTGATTAGTTTATAGAAACGAGTCACTTGCTGAAGCTACGGAAGTTTGCACACTGGACGACGGGTCTCGTCTTCCTTACAGCCCTTTCAGGTACTTGGTGTTTGTGGATATGTCCCAGCACTGCTAGATCCTCCGTTATCTGTTACCTGGGCATCTGTAATGTAACTCGATGGGTGAAATGATTCGCTACGACACATGAAGCCGTCACCACATCAGGTTTACCAGGAGGCTTGTACCTTCTTCATGTTCCAGCTGCTCCGTCTATAAAAATGGGTCTGAGGAGCTGGAAAACCTCTCATAACATTAGTAGGTATAATGGTACCTGGTACCCGGCATAACCCAGTAGTCCGGTGTGTGCATGAGAAATAACAATGTCCGCCCATTTATCACTTCTCCCTCTGCAGCCCCTAACTCTCTGGTGTCTCTGAGCCGGTGGCTGGGGATGAGCAGCTATGAGGTCTCCTATACACTGCACATAGATAGTAGAGGAGAATCTGCTCCATAACTCACTATAGAAGGATCATACAGGGAATTATAGAGGTTTCTAGCTATATTGATTTTAATAAATCACTTGGGGTGAGATAGAAACTTATTATTAAGCTCCAGCTGCGTCGTCCTATCCCTGTGCTTCTGCTCGCCCCCTCCATAGACTTCCATGTACTATGATCCCTTTGTGAGCAGGGCTTTGCTTTTACATTGAATGTTTATTAAGGATCAAAGGAGGAAAAGAGCCTGATATATGGAGAAGTAAATCACTTACTAAGGTTTTTTCCAGTATATAAACTTGCCCTTGTCTGCTGGACCCCTGAGTGGTGGATGTTATACGGGGGCAGTATAGATGATGTCACATGACCTGTATTGTACTTTCCCTGTCTGCAGGAGCCTTTGTGGCAGGACTAGATGCCGGCCTGGTGTACAATTCCTTCCCTAAGATGGGGGAGCGCTGGATCCCCGATGATCTTCTCGCTTTCTCTCCAACCTTGAAAAACGTCTTTGAAAACCCAACAACCGTGCAGTTTGATCACCGCATCCTCGTAAGCGCGTCCTATGTTATAACGCGGGGGGGGGGGGTTATTGTGGAGGCTTAGACTGCCCTGATTTGTCTTTAAGGCCCCCAATGTGTCTGGGGTCTCCGGACTCCTGGATATCAGGAGGAGCCGCAGCCAGAAGACCCTGATTACTCCAGGTTTAGCTATGTATGAGGGAATCGGGGTAGGGGGACATAAGTTGTATAGACAGAAGTTCTAGGGGTCAGAAACAAGCCGATCCACCTTCAGATCAGAAATTTACCATCAAATCCTTCCTGATAAACCAGGGACATTACTTATAGCTCCAGGCACTGGGATGTTTGTTATTCATGGCCTCCTCCCAGCTAAAATTAACTTTCAAAATTATGCTAATCAGCCAGAAAGACTCCTGGGGTGTTACCAGAGCCCCTCCAGGCTGTAGCTTCACAGGCTATTGCACTGTGCAAGAGAATCCTACCCCTCCCACTGTATGTGACTACATCAGGCAGAGGGAGAAATTGCTGAGGGGCAAGGGTGGCCAGTGTAACAGCCTGTGAAGCTGCAGCATGGAGGGGCTCTAGTAACGCCCCCAGAAGCCCTTCAAGCTCATCAGCTTAATTTTAAAAGGGGTCGGGCTGTTACACTATGCAGGAGCACTTCCCCCTCCCACTGTCTCTGCTGCTGTGATATTACATCAAGTAGAGCAAAGAAGACACAGCCCAGGAATGGATGAACTTAATAAGAGGTGTGTTATTCCTACCAAATGCAGATTACATCAGGCAGAGGGAGGGGGAAGTGCTGAGAGGGAGACGGTGTAACATCCTGTAAAGCTACAGCATGGAGGGGCTCTGGTCACACCCCCTAGAGCCCTTCAGACTCATTAGCATAATTGTAACAGTTGATTTTAGAAGGCAGGAGGCCATGGATAACAGATATAAGAAGATACCACAGTCCTGGTGCCTGGATCTAGGAGTAATGTCCCTGATTTATCCGGATGGGTAGTGATGGTGGATTTCCTGTGATTATATGTTGTGTCTTATCGTTTCTATCTTCCCAGGGGATCAGCTCTGTAGCCGCCATCACTGGCTTATACTTCTATGCCCGGAAGATTCCCCTTCCCCGCAGAGCGCGGCTCGCTGTTAACTCTCTCATTGCCGTGGCCTATTTACAGGTAGACTATTACACTGCACTGATGCTGGGATTTGGACATATAAACCGTATTATAAATGTGAGCTTCCTCCTCCGCAGGTGACGCTGGGGATCAGCACTCTGCTCCTGTACGTCCCCACATCTCTGGCTGCCACCCACCAGTCCGGCTCCCTGGCCCTCCTCAGTATGGCCCTCTGGCTGATGAGCGAGCTCCGACGTCTCCCCAAATAATGAGAAGTATCTGCAGAATGGTCTCCGTCACTGACTTCATGTGTTTTTTTTATTTTCTAATGTGATACAGGCGGTCCCCTACTTAAGGACACCCTACTTACAGACAACCCATAGTTACAGACAGACCCCTCTGACCTCTGGTGAAGCTTTCTGAATGCCTTACTATAGTCCCAGACTGTAATGATCAGCTGTAAGGTGTCTGTAATGAAGCTTTATTGATAATCCTTGGTCCCATTACAGCAAAAAATGTTTAAGCTCCAATTGTCACTGGGGCAATTATAAAATATTTAGTTTCGACTTACATACAAATTCAACTTAAGAACAAACCTCCGGACCCTATCTTGTACATAACCCGGGGACTGCCTGTAATTATTTCCCTGTACATAGATTTTACTTTCTGATATGTGATGATTTCTTCTGTATTTCATTTATTTCTCCAAATATTTTCATGTTTACAAAAATCTGAACTCCTGAGATTCAGAGTAAGAGAGAATTTATAAGAAAATAAAGAATTTATAACATTTCTCTAAGGACTCCTAATGTTTTTTTTAAAATTTTATTTAAGGAGTTACATCCTGTAGATCTTTTATTAAAATATATAAATATAAAACATAACACCCCCCCCCCCTCTAATAACAGACCACCCACACAAATAACACCCCCCCCCCCCCCTAATAACAGACCACCCCACACAAATAACACCCCCCCCCCCTAATAACAGACCACCCCACACAAATAACACATCCTACACACAAAAACATTTTGTTTTGTTTTTTTTTTTTAGAAATAAAATGCACCCTACACTAAACTGAATCCCATGCCCACTCCCTCCCTCAGACACTGGTCTAATGTCCAAAGTTTGCATTAAGAAGTCCAGACCATTGTCCAATTCAGTGTCCAATATCAGTTCCAAAATCCCTCCACCATCACCCCCCTCCCAACCTAACACTAATCCCAAACCCCACTATATACAATATATACACTGATTACAACATGATGAATACAATCACATAAACCAACCACATAAAGCCCAGGTTCGGCGCCTGCAGCCCCTACATGACTACATGCCCAGAACACAAAACAAAAATCTACTGTGCAGCATCAGCCCAACACCAGGAGAGGAGATGACAGACTAAGGGACACTAAAGGAGAACCCCCTCCAAAGGAGAGAGGCCCTCCCTGTGCCCAGCCTCTCATACTCCAGAGAGCGCACCTTCACCAGGAGGGAGAGGACAGACTAAGGGACACTAAGGAGAGAGGCCCTCCCCGTGCCCAGCCTCTCATACTCCAGAGAGCGCACCTTCACCAGGAGGGGAGAGGACAGACTAAGGGAGACTAAGGAGAGAGGTCCTCCCCGTGCCCAGCCTCTCATACTCCAGAGAGCGCACCTTCACCAGGAGAGGAGAGGACAGACTAAGGAGAGAGGCCTTCCCGTGCCCAGCCTCTCATACTCCAGAGAGCGCACCTTCACCAGGAGGGGAGAGGACAGACTAAGGGAGACTAAGGAGAGAGGCCTTCCCGTGCCCAGCCTCTCATACTCCAGAGAGCGCACCTTCACCAGGAGGGGAGAGGACAGACTAAGGGACACTAAGGAGAGAGGTCCTCCCCGTGCCCAGCCTCTCATACTCCAGAGAGCGCACCTTCACCAGGAGGGAGAGGACAGACTAAGGGACACTAAGGAGAGAGGCCCTCCCCGTGCCCAGCCTCTCATACTCCAGAGAGCGCACCTTCACCAGGAGGGAGAGGACAGACTAAGGGACACTAAAGAAGAGAGGCCCTCCCCGTGCCCAGCCTCTCATACTCCAGAGAGCGCACCTTCACCAGGAGAGGAGAGGACAGACTAAGGGAGACTAAGGAGAGAGGCCTTCCCGTGCCCAGCCTCTCATACTCCAGAGAGCGCACCTTCACCAGGAGGGAGAGGACAGACTAAGGGACACTAAAGGAGAGAGGCCCTCCCCGTGCCCAGCCTCTCATACTCCAGAGAGCGCACCTTCACCAGGAGAGGAGAGGACAGACTAAGGGAGACTAAGGAGAGAGGCCTTCCCGTGCCCAGCCTCTCATACTCCAGAGAGCGCACCTTCACCAGGAGGGAGAGGACAGACTAAGGGACACTAAGGAGAGAGGCCCTCCCCGTGCCCAGCCTCTCATACTCCAGAGAGCGCACCTTCACCAGGAGGGAGAGGACAGACTAAGGGACACTAAAGGAGAGAGGCCCTCCCCGTGCCCAGCCTCTCATACTCCAGAGAGCGCACCTTCACCAGGAGAGGAGAGGACAGACTAAGGGAGACTAAGGAGAGAGGCCTTCCCGTGCCCAGCCTCTCATACTCCAGAGAGCGCACCTTCACCAGGAGGGAGAGGACAGACTAAGGGACACTAAAGGAGAGAGGCCCTCCCCGTGCCCAGCCTCTCATACTCCAGAGAGCGCACCTTCACCAGGAGAGGAGAGGACAGACTAAGGGAGACTAAGGAGAGAGGCCTTCCCGTGCCCAGCCTCTCATACTCCAGAGAGCGCACCTTCACCAGGAGGGAGAGGACAGACTAAGGGACACTAAAGGAGAGAGGCCCTCCCCGTGCCCAGCCTCTCATACTCCAGAGAGCGCACCTTCACCAGGAGAGGAGAGGACAGACTAAGGGAGACTAAGGAGAGAGGCCTTCCCGTGCCCAGCCTCTCATACTCCAGAGAGCGCACCTTCACCAGGAGGGAGAGGACAGACTAAGGGAGACTAAAGGAGAACCCCCTCCAAAGGAGAGAGGCCCTCCCCGTGCCCAGCCTCTCATACTCCAGAGAGCGCACCTTCACCAGGAGGGAGAGGGCAGACTAAGGGAGACTAAGGAGAGAAGCCCTCCCCGTGCCCAGCCTCTCATACTCCAGAGAGCGCACCTTCACCAGGAGAGGAGAGGACAGACTAAGGGACACTAAGGAGAGAGGTCACCCCGTGCCTAGCCTCTCATACTCCAGAGAGCGCACCTTCACCAGGAGGAGAGAGGACAGACTAAGGGACACTAAGGAGAGAGGTCCTCCCCGTGCCCAGCTTCTCATACTCCAGAGAGCGCACCTTCACCAGGGGGGAGAGGACAGACTAAGGGAGACTAAAGGAGAGAGGTCCTCCCCGTGCCCACCCTCTCATACTCCAGAGAGCGCACCTTCACCAGGAGGGGAGAGGACAGACTAAGGGGCACTAAGGAGAGAGGTCCTCCCCGTGCCCAGCCTCTCATACTCCAGAGAGCGCACCTTCACCAGGAGGGGAGAGGAAAGACTAAGGGACACTAAGGAGAGAGGTCACCCCGTGCCTAGCCTCTCATACTCCAGAGAGCGCACCTTCACCAGGAGGGAGAGGACAGACAAAGGGACACTAAGGAGAGAGGCCCTCCCCGTGCCCAGCCTCTCATACTCCAGAGAGCGAACCTTCACCAGGAGGGAGAGGACAGACTAAGGGGCACTAAGGATAGAGGCCCTCCCCGTGCCCAGCCTCTCATACTCCAGAGAGCACACCTTCACCAGGGGGGGGAGAGGACAGACTAAGGAACACTAAGGAGAGAGGCCCTCCCCGTGCCCAGCTTCTCATACTCCAGAGAGCGCACCTTCACCAGGAGGGAGAGGACAGACTAAGGGGCACTAAGGATAGAGGCCCTCCCCGTGCCCAGCCTCTCATACTCCAGAGAGCGCACCTTCACCAGGAGGGAGAGGGCAGACTAAGGAGAGAGGTCCTCCCCGTGCCCAGCCTCTCATACTCCAGAGAGCGCACCTTCACCAGGAGGGAGAGGACAGACTAAGGGAGACTAAGGAGAGAGGTCCTCCCCGTGCCCACCCTCTCATACTCCAGAGAGCGCACCTTCACCAGGAGGGGAGAGGACAGACTAAGGGGCACTAAGGAGAGAGGTCCTCCCCGTGCCCAGCCTCTCATACTCCAGAGAGCGCACCTTCACCAGGAGGGAGAGGGCAGACTAAGGGAGACTAAGGAGAGAGGCCCTCCCCGTGCCCAGCCTCTCATACTCCAGAGAGCGCACCTTCACCAGGGGGGAGAGGACAGACTAAGGGACACTAAAGGAGAAGCCCCTCCAAAGGAGAGAGGCCCTCCCCGTGCCCAGCCTCTCATACTCCAGAGAGCGCACCTTCACCAGGAGGGGAGAGGACAGACTAAGGGGCACTAAGGAGAGAGGTCCTCCCCGTGCCCAGCCTCTCATACTCCAGAGAGCGCACCTTCACCAGGAGGGAGAGGTCAGACTAAGGGACACTAAAGGAGAACCCCCTCCAAAGGAGAGAGGTCCTCCCTGTGCCCAGCCTCTCATACTCCAGAGAGCGCACCTTCACCAGGAGGGAGAGGACAGACTAAGGGAAACTAAAGGAGAAGCCCTCCCTGTGCCCAGCCTCTCATACTCCAGAGAGCGCACCTTCACCAGGAGGGGAGAGGACAGACTAAGGGGCACTAAGGAGAGAGGTCCTCCTCGTGCCCAGCCTCTCATACTCCAGAGAGCGCACCTTCACCAGGAGGGGAGAGGACAGACTAAGGGACACTAAGGAGAGAGGTCCTCCTTGTGCCCAGCCTCTCATACTCCAGAGAGCGCACCTTCACCAGGAGGGGAGAGAACAGACTAAGGGACACTAAGGAGAGAGGTCCTTCCCGTGCCCAGCCTCTCATACTCCAGAGAGCGCACCTTCACCAGGAGGGAGAGGACAGACTAAGGGACACTAAGGAGAGAGGCCTTCCCGTGCCCAGCCTCTCATACTCCAGAGAGCGCACCTTCACCAGGAGGGGAGAGGACAGACTAAGGGAGACTAAGGAGAGAGGCCTTCCCGTGCCCAGCCTCTCATACTCCAGAGAGCGCACCTTCACCAGGAGGGAGAGGACAGACTAAGGGACACTAAGGAGAGAGGCCCTCCCCGTGCCCAGCCTCTCATACTCCAGAGAGCGCACCTTCACCAGGAGGGAGAGGACAGACTAAGGGACACTAAAGGAGAGAGGCCCTCCCCGTGCCCAGCCTCTCATACTCCAGAGAGCGCACCTTCACCAGGAGAGGAGAGGACAGACTAAGGGAGACTAAGGAGAGAGGCCTTCCCGTGCCCAGCCTCTCATACTCCAGAGAGCGCACCTTCACCAGGAGGGAGAGGACAGACTAAGGGACACTAAGGAGAGAGGTCCTCCCCGTGCCCAGCCTCTCATACTCCAGAGAGCGCACCTTCACCAGGAGGGAGAGGACAGACTAAGGGACACTAAGGAGAGAGGTCCTCCCCGTGCCCAGCCTCTCATACTCCAGAGAGCGCACCTTCACCAGGAGGGGAGAGGACAGACTAAGGGACACTAAAGGAGAGAGGCCCTCCCCGTGCCCAGCCTCTCATACTCCAGAGAGTGCACCTTCACCAGGAGGGAGAGGACAGACTAAGGGACACTAAGGAGAGAGGCCCTCCCCGTGCCCAGCCTCTCATACTCCAGAGAGCGCACCTTCACCAGGGGGGGAGAGGACAGACTAAGGGAGACTAAGGAGAGAGGCCTTCCCGTGCCCAGCCTCTCATACTCCAGAGAGCGCACCTTCACCAGGAGAGGAGAGGACAGACTAAGGGAGACTAAGGAGAGAGGCCTTCCCGTGCCCAGCCTCTCATACTCCAGAGAGCGCACCTTCACCAGGAGGGGAGAGGACAGACTAAGGGACACTAAGGAGAGAAGCCCTCCCTGTGCCCAGCCTCTCATACTCCAGAGAGCGCACCTTCACCAGGAGGGAGAGGACAGACTAAGGGAGACTAAAGGAGAACCCCCTCCAAAGGAGAGAGGCCCTCCCCGTGCCCAGCCTCTCATACTCCAGAGAGCGCACCTTCACCAGGAGGGAGAGGGCAGACTAAGGGAGACTAAGGAGAGAAGCCCTCCCCGTGCCCAGCCTCTCATACTCCAGAGAGCGCACCTTCACCAGGAGAGGAGAGGAGAGACTAAGGGACACTAAGGAGAGAGGTCACCCCGTGCCTAGCCTCTCATACTCCAGAGAGCGCACCTTCACCAGGAGGGGAGAGGACAGACTAAGGGACACTAAGGAGAGAGGTCCTCCCCGTGCCCAGCCTCTCATACTCCAGAGAGCGCACCTTCACCAGGGGGGAGAGGACAGACTAAGGGAGACTAAAGGAGAGAGGTCCTCCCCGTGCCCACCCTCTCATACTCCAGAGAGCGCACCTTCACCAGGAGGGGAGAGGACAGACTAAGGGACACTAAGGAGAGAGGTCCTCCCCGTGCCCACCCTCTCATACTCCAGAGAGCGCACCTTCACCAGGAGGGGAGAGGACAGACTAAGGGGCACTAAGGAGAGAGGTCCTCCCCGTGCCCAGCCTCTCATACTCCAGAGAGCGCACCTTCACCAGGAGGGGAGAGGAAAGACTAAGGGACACTAAGGAGAGAGGTCACCCCGTGCCTAGCCTCTCATACTCCAGAGAGCGCACCTTCACCAGGAGGGAGAGGACAGACAAAGGGACACTAAGGAGAGAGGCCCTCCCCGTGCCCAGCCTCTCATACTCCAGAGAGCGAACCTTCACCAGGAGGGAGAGGACAGACTAAGGGGCACTAAGGATAGAGGCCCTCCCCGTGCCCAGCCTCTCATACTCCAGAGAGCACACCTTCACCAGGGGGGGGAGAGGACAGACTAAGGAACACTAAGGAGAGAGGCCCTCCCCGTGCCCAGCTTCTCATACTCCAGAGAGCGCACCTTCACCAGGAGGGAGAGGACAGACTAAGGGGCACTAAGGATAGAGGCCCTCCCCGTGCCCAGCCTCTCATACTCCAGAGAGCGCACCTTCACCAGGAGGGAGAGGGCAGACTAAGGGAGACTAAGGAGAGAGGTCCTCCCCGTGCCCAGCCTCTCATACTCCAGAGAGCGCACCTTCACCAGGAGGGAGAGGACAGACTAAGGGAGACTAAGGAGAGAGGTCCTCCCCGTGCCCACCCTCTCATACTCCAGAGAGCGCACCTTCACCAGGAGGGGAGAGGACAGACTAAGGGGCACTAAGGAGAGAGGTCCTCCCCGTGCCCAGCCTCTCATACTCCAGAGAGCGCACCTTCACCAGGAGGGAGAGGGCAGACTAAGGAGAGAGGCCCTCCCTGTGCCCAGCCTCTCATACTCCAGAGAGCGCACCTTCACCAGGGGGGAGAGGACAGACTAAGGGACACTAAAGGAGAAGCCCCTCCAAAGGAGAGAGGCCCTCCCCGTGCCCAGCCTCTCATACTCCAGAGAGCGCACCTTCACCAGGAGGGAGAGGGCAGACTAAGGGAGACTAAGGAGAGAGGCCCTCCCCGTGCCCAGCCTCTCATACTCCAGAGAGCGCACCTTCACCAGGGGGGAGAGGACAGACTAAGGGACACTAAAGGAGAAGCCCCTCCAAAGGAGAGAGGCCCTCCCCGTGCCCAGCCTCTCATACTCCAGAGAGCGCACCTTCACCAGGAGGGGAGAGGACAGACTAAGGGGCACTAAGGAGAGAGGTCCTCCCCGTGCCCAGCCTCTCATACTCCAGAGAGCGCACCTTCACCAGGAGGGAGAGGTCAGACTAAGGGACACTAAAGGAGAACCCCCTCCAAAGGAGAGAGGTCCTCCCTGTGCCCAGCCTCTCATACTCCAGAGAGCGCACCTTCACCAGGAGGGAGAGGACAGACTAAGGGAAACTAAAGGAGAAGCCCTCCCTGTGCCCAGCCTCTCATACTCCAGAGAGCGCACCTTCACCAGGAGGGGAGAGGACAGACTAAGGGGCACTAAGGAGAGAGGTCCTCCTCGTGCCCAGCCTCTCATACTCCAGAGAGCGCACCTTCACCAGGAGGGGAGAGGACAGACTAAGGGACACTAAGGAGAGAGGTCCTCCTTGTGCCCAGCCTCTCATACTCCAGAGAGCGCACCTTCACCAGGAGGGGAGAGAACAGACTAAGGGACACTAAGGAGAGAGGTCCTTCCCGTGCCCAGCCTCTCATACTCCAGAGAGCGCACCTTCACCAGGAGGGAGAGGACAGACTAAGGGACACTAAGGAGAGAGGTCCTCCCCGTGCCCAGCCTCTCATACTCCAGAGAGCGCACCTTCACCAGGGGGGAGAGGACAGACTAAGGGACACTAAGGAGAGAGGTCCTCCCCGTGCCCAGCCTCTCATACTCCAGAGAGCGCACCTTCACCAGGAGGGAGAGGACAGACTAAGGGACACTAAGGAGAGAGGCCCTCCCCGTGCCCAGCCTCTCATACTCCAGAGAGCGCACCTTCACCAGGGGGGAGAGGACAGACTAAGGGACACTAAGGAGAGAGGTCCTCCCCGTGCCCAGCCTCTCATACTCCAGAGAGCGCACCTTCACCAGGGGGGAGAGGACAGACTAAGGGACACTAAGGAGAGAGGCCCTCCCCGTGCCCAGCCTCTCATACTCCACAGAGCGCACCTTCACCAGGGGGGAGAGGACAGTAAGGAGAGAGGTCCTCCCCGTGCCCAGCCTCTCATACTCCAGAGAGCGCACCTTCACCAGGAGGGAGAGGACAGACTAAGGGACACTAAGGAGAGAGGTCCTCCACGTGCCCAGCCTCTCATACTCCAGAGAGCGCAGCTTCACCAGGAGGAGAGGACAGACTAAGGGGCACTAAGGATAGAGGCCCTCCCCGTGCCCAGCCTCTCATACTCCAGAGAGCACACCTTCACCAGGAGGGAGAGGACAGACTAAGGGGCACTAAGGATAGAGGCCCTCCCCGTGCCCAGCCTCTCATACTCCAGAGAGCGCACCTTCACCAGGAGGGAGAGGGCAGACTAAGGGAGACTAAGGAGAGAGGTCCTCCCCGTGCCCAGTCTCTCATACTCCAGAGAGCGCACCTTCACCAGGAGGGAGAGGACAGACTAAGGGAGACTAAGGAGAGAGGTCCTCCCCGTGCCCACCCTCTCATACTCCAGAGAGCGCACCTTCACCAGGAGGGGAGAGGACAGACTAAGGGGCACTAAGGAGAGAGGTCCTCCCCGTGCCCAGCCTCTCATACTCCAGAGAGCGCACCTTCACCAGGAGGGAGAGGGCAGACTAAGGGAGACTAAGGAGAGAGGCCCTCCCCGTGCCCAGCCTCTCATACTCCAGAGAGCGCACCTTCACCAGGGGGGAGAGGACAGACTAAGGGACACTAAAGGAGAAGCCCCTCCAAAGGAGAGAGGCCCTCCCCGTGCCCAGCCTCTCATACTCCAGAGAGCGCACCTTCACCAGGAGGGGAGAGGACAGACTAAGGGGCACTAAGGAGAGAGGTCCTCCCCGTGCCCAGCCTCTCATACTCCAGAGAGCGCACCTTCACCAGGAGGGAGAGGTCAGACTAAGGGACACTAAAAGAGAACCCCCTCCAAAGGAGAGAGGTCCTCCCTGTGCCCAGCCTCTCATACTCCAGAGAGCGCACCTTCACCAGGAGGGGAGAGGACAGACTAAGGGGCACTAAGGAGAGAGGTCCTCCCCGTGCCCAGCCTCTCATACTCCAGAGAGCGCACCTTCACCAGGAGGGGAGAGGACAGACTAAGGGACACTAAGGAGAGAGGTCCTCCTTGTGCCCAGCCTCTCATACTCCAGAGAGCGCACCTTCACCAGGAGGGGAGAGAACAGACTAAGGGACACTAAGGAGAGAGGTCCTTCCCGTGCCCAGCCTCTCATACTCCAGAGAGCGCACCTTCACCAGGAGGGAGAGGACAGACTAAGGGACACTAAGGAGAGAGGTCCTCCCCGTGCCCAGCCTCTCATACTCCAGAGAGCGCACCTTCACCAGGGGGGAGAGGACAGACTAAGGGACACTAAGGAGAGAGGTCCTCCCCGTGCCCAGCCTCTCATACTCCAGAGAGCGCACCTTCACCAGGAGGGAGAGGACAGACTAAGGGACACTAAGGAGAGAGGCCCTCCCCGTGCCCAGCCTCTCATACTCCAGAGAGCGCACCTTCACCAGGGGGGAGAGGACAGACTAAGGGACACTAAGGAGAGAGGTCCTCCCCGTGCCCAGCCTCTCATACTCCAGAGAGCGCACCTTCACCAGGAGGGGAGAGGACAGACTAAGGGACACTAAGGAGAGAGGCCCTCCCCGTGCCCAGCCTCTCATACTCCAGAGAGCGCACCTTCACCAGGAGGGGAGAGGACAGACTAAGGGACAATAAGGAGAGAGGCCCTCCCCGTGCCCAGCCTCTCATACTCCAGAGAGCGCACCTTCACCAGGAGGGAGAGGACAGACTAAGGGACACTAAGGAGAGAGGTCCTCCCCGTGCCCAGCCTCTCATACTCCAGAGAGCGCACCTTCACCAGAAGGGGAGAGGACAGACTAAGGGACACTAAGGAGAGAGGTCCTCCCTGTGCCCAGCCTCTCATACTCCAGAGAGCGCACCTTCACCAGGGGGGAGAGGACAGACTAAGGGACACTAAGGAGAGAGGTCCTCCCCGTGCCCAGCCTCTCATACTCCAGAGAGCGCACCTTCACCAGGGGGGAGAGGACAGACTAAGGGACACTAAGGAGAGAGGCCCTCCCCGTGCCCAGCCTCTCATACTCCAGAGAGCGCACCTTCACCAGGGGGGAGAGGACAGACTAAGGGACACTAAGGAGAGAGGCCCTCCCCGTGCCCAGCCTCTCATACTACAGAGAGCGCACCTTCACCAGGAGGGGAGAGGACAGACTAAGGGACACTAAGGAGAGAGGTCCTCCCCGTGCCCAGCCTCTCATACTCCAGAGAGCGCACCTTCACCAGGAGGGGAGAGGACAGACTAAGGGATACTAAGGAGAGAGGCCCTCCCTGTGCCCAGCCTCTCATACTCCAGAGAGCGCACCTTCACCAGGGGGAGAGAGGACAGACTAAGGGACACTAAGGAGAGAGGCCCTCCCCGTGCCCAGCCTCTCATACTCCAGGGAGCGCACCTTCACCAGGAGGGGAGAGGACAGACTAAGGGACAATAAGGAGAGAGGCCCTCCCCGTGCCCAGCCTCTCATACTCCAGAGAGCGCACCTTCACCAGGTCACCCAGAATGTTCCTAACCACCTCATCCACCGGGAGGATTTTACGCTGCGTCGATACTAAGCACTGTGCGTTCCACGTGTGGTACCTGACCACTAGGCTAACTAGGAATAACGTGCAGCGGTCCCGGCCACCCAGGCCTCTGAATGCTCCATAGGCCCACTCCGCATAGGAGAGACCGGCCAACCCGGGCCAATGGATGGAAGCGCCTACCCGGTTCTACACCTCTGTGTTAAAGGGGCACTGAAGCAGGAAGTGGTCCATGCTCTCCAGCAGGCCACCGCACTCCTCCCGGGGACAACCCCTTTCCTCAGAGCTCCTACACTTCAGATTGTCCCTCACACACAGCTTTCCATGGAAGCAGCGCCAAGTCACGTCCCAAAACTTCAAGGGAATCCTGATGGAATTCAATAAACTCAAACCCACCCCCAGATCCCGACTTGGGCAATCCCTGAGGGCCAGAGGCTTCTGGAAATGGGTCAACAGAACCCTCTTGTCAAGGACTTTCCTCGACATGGTCCTGATCTCCCACATTCCCAGACCCCACCGGCGAATCACCTTCAGAACCGGGGTAGCGTAAGCCGGAAGATGCCCATGCGGTGTACGAAGATCCTTCACTCGCCCTCCTGTCTCCCATTCCTGGAAGAAAGGCCGAAACCATCCCCTGCAGGAGTATACCCACGGAGGAGCCCTCTCTTTCCAGAGGTTTGCGATATTGATCTTAAGAAAGGTATTCACTAGGAACACCACAGGGTTGACCATACACAACCCTCCTTGTCTCCTCGTGCGGTAAGTAACCTCCCTCTTGATTAGGTTCAGCCTATTCCCCCATAACAGCTGGAAGAACAGACTGTAGACCCGAGTCCAGAGGGGTTCTGGCAACATGCACACACTGCCCAGATATATCAGCAATGGGAGCAGGAAGGTTTTGATCAGGTTAACCCTTTCTCTGAGGGTCAAAGACCAACCCTTCCACTGGTCCACCCTCTGAGCGGCGATCTTAAGCCTGCCATCCCAGTTTTGCATGGGGTAATCCCCCTGGCCAAATTCGATGCCGAGAACTTTGGCAGAGTCCTGGGGCCCTGGAAGAGTGTCCGGGAGATCAAAGCCTGGACCTCCCTCTCCCAGCCAGAGACTCTCACACTTATCCCGGTTGATCTTGGACCCAGAAACCTCTGAGTAGCGGTCTACCTCTGACATCACCCATTGCGCCTCCCCTCCCGAGGACACAAAAACGGTGACATCATCGGCGTACGCTACCACCCTTAGAGTGGCTTCCGGTGCCGCCTGGTCCATCCCGACTCCCACCAACGGCCCACGATCAACCCTCCTAAGGAATGGGTCAATCGCGAACACGTATAAAAGTGGGCTCAGAGGACAACCCTGGCGAACACCAGACCCGACCTCAAAAGAGCGGCCAATCCAACCGTTCACAAGCGGGAAACTCTCTGCCCCTGCGTACAAAACCTTTAGCCAATTGACAAACTCCCCAGGCAAACCATACCTCAGAAGGACAGACCAGAGGTACTCATGGTTAACCCGATCAAACGCTTTTGCCTGATCCAAGGACAGCAAGTACCCCTTCCAGTTACCAGCCCGGCCCTGCTCCACTGCCTCCCGGACACAAAGCACAGCACTAAATGTACTGCGGCCTGGAACAGAGCAGTGCTGGGTCCCCGAAAGGAGCCGGGGCGCAAACTGCACCAGCCGATTAAACAGCACCTTTGCCAAAACCTTTCTGTCCGTATTGAGAAGCGCTATGGGACGCCAGTTCTCAACACGAGATCGGTCCTTACCCTTTGACAGGATGATCAGGGCTGACCTACTCATTGACTTCGGCAGAGCGCCCGAGGAAAGACACTCATTGAATACCTCAGTCAAGAGCAATGGGGGTTGTAGTTCCTCCAGTTATCAGTATTATGCGAGGGGCACATGCTGGGGGTTGTAGTTCCTCCGGTGCTCAGTATTATGTGTGTGGGGGGCATGCTGAGGGTTGTAGTTCCTCCAGTTATCAGTATTATGTGTGGGAGGGAGATGCTGGGGGTTGTAGTTCCTCCGGTGCTTAGTATTATGTGTGGGGGACATGCTGGGGGTTGTAGTTCCTCCAGTTATCAGTATTATGTATGCAGGACATGCTGGGAGTTGTAGTTCCTCCGGTGCTCAGTATTATGTGTGGGGGACATGCTGGGGGTTGTAGTTCCTCCAGTGCTCAGTATTATGTGTGTGGGGGGGGAGGGGACATGCTGGGGGTTGTAACTCCTCCGGGCCTCAATATTATGTGTGGGGGACATTCTGGGGGTTGTAGTACCTCCGGTGCTCAGTATTATGTGTGGGGGGACATGCTGGGGGTTGTAGTTCCTCCAGTTATCAGTTTTATGTGTGAGGGACATGCTGGGTGTTGTAGTTCCTCCAGTGCTCAGTATTATGTGTGGTGGCCATGCTGGGAGTTGTTGTTCCTTCGGTGCTCAGTATTACGTGTGGAGGAACATGCTGGGGGTTGTAGCTCCTCCAGTGCTCAGTATTATGTGTGGAGGAACATGCTGGGGGTTGTAGTTCCTCCGGTGCTCAGTATTATGTGTGGAGGACATGCTGGGGGTTGTAGTCCCTCCGTGTTATGTGTGGAGGAACATGCTGGGGGTTGTAGCTCCTCCAGTGCTCAGTATTATGTGTGGAGGAACATGCTGGGGGTTGTAGTTCCTTCGGTGCTCAGTATTATGTGTGGAGGACATGCTGGGGGTTGTAGTCCCTCCGTGTTATGTGTGGGGGACATGCTGGGGGTTGTAGTCCCTCCGTGCTATGTGTGGGGGACATGCTGGGGGTTGTAGTTCCTCCGTGCTATGTGTGCGGGACATGCTGGGGGTTGTAGTCCCTCCGTGCTATGTGTGGGGGACATGCTGGGGGCTGTAGTTCCTCCGTGCTATGTGTGGGGGACATGCTGGGGGCTGTAGTTCCTCCGTGCTATGTGTGGGGGACATGCTGGGGGCTGTAGTTCCTCCGTGCTATGTGTGGGGGATCTGCAATCTCTGTGATGCTCTGTGTGAATTGACATCCCTTTCCAGCCAATAGGAACAGAGAATACAGGAGCGGCAGCCAATAGCAGCCGAGCATGTCGACCGGAAGTGTAGGATGCAGGGGGCGGGCGGTGACTGCGCTGATACACTGTACCGGACGAAAAGATGACGGCTCACTCGTTCACTGTCCCCATGATCATCTTCACCACCTTCTGGGGCATCATCGGTATCGCGGCCCCATGGTTCGTCCCTAAGGGCCCCAACAGAGGGTAAGACGTGTCCTCCGTGTACATCACCACAGCCTATGCAGGCGCCTCCTGCCATGGCTGCTGGACCATGAGCCGTGCATGCTGGGGGTTGTAGTCCTCCCAATGAAAATCCAGGGAATGGAAGACTGGTGTGATGTAAAGACAAGTATGAATGATGGGGGTTGTAGTCCTCCCTCTAAAAAATCCACAGGATGGAAGACTGGTGTGGTGGTAAAAACAAGTATGAATGATGGGGGTTGTAGTCATGCAGTGTCCTCCACACAAGCTCTGATCACCTGATCCATTGATCTGACACTGATGCAGCAGAGCTGAGCGACAAAGTGGAGCCCAGTTTGCTGCTGCGGGTGGACGTAGCTTCCTGGCCGTGCATGTAGCTGGGGCCCCGACGCTACGTCCGCCCGGGCAGGACACTGGGGCCCCGGCGCTACGTCCTCCCGTGCAGGACACTGGGGCCCCGGCTCTACGTCCGACCGTGCAGGACACTGGGGTCCCAGATATACGTCCGCCCGTGCAGGACACTGGGGTCCCAGATATACGTCCGCCCGGGCATGACACTGGTGCCCCAGAGATACGTCCACCCGGGCAGGACACTGGGGCCCCGGCGCTACGTCCGCTCGGGCAGGACACTGGGGCCCCGGCGCTACCTCCTCCCGTGCAGGACACTGGGGCCCCGGCGCTACGTCCTCCCGTGCAGGACACTGGGGCCCCGGCGCTACCTCCTCCCGTGCAGGACACTGGGGCCCCGGCGCTACCTCCTCCCGTGCAGGTCACTGGGGCCCCGGCGCTACCTCCTCCCGTGCAGGTCACTGGGGCCCCGGCGCTACCTCCTCCCGTGCAGGTCACTGGGGCCCCGGCGCTACCTCCTCCCGTGCAGGACACTGGGGCCCCGGCGCTACCTCCTCCCGTGCAGGACACTGGGGCCCCGGCGCTACCTCCTCCCGTGCAGGACACTGGGGCCCCGGCGCTACCTCCTCCCGTGCAGGACACTGGGGCCCCGGCGCTACCTCCTCCCGTGCAGGACACTGGGGCCCCGGCGCTACCTCCTCCCGTGCAGGACACTGGGGCCCCGGCGCTACCTCCTCCCGTGCAGGACACTGGGGCCCCTGTTTATTTATTGGTTCCTAATATTCCTTGTCGCTTCTGTCGTCCTCCGTATTAACCCCTTGTTCTCCTCTTGCAGGGTCATTATCACGATGCTGGTGACTACGGCCGTGTGCTGCTACGTCTTGTAAGTATCTGCTCCGCCCTTGGCCAGGGGATGTGTAGCGAGGGGTTAAAGGAAACCTAGCACTTGAAGTGGCAGGTATAAGATGGAAATACCGGGCACCAGCTCAGGGTGAGGTCAGGGTGAGCTGGTGCCGGAGCTTATTTTTGTTAGTGGTTTAAAACACTTTTTAAACTTTATAGCCGGCGCAGGGAGGTACGCACTCGGCGCTTACCATGCGCGCGACCACATAGGAAGTGAATGAGAGCCGCGCGCATGGTAAGCGCCGAGTGCGTACCTCCCTGTGCCGAAGCTGCTTCGGCCATAAAGTTTAAAAAGTGTTTTAAACCGCGATACAGCGGCTTAAAACACTAACAAAAATAAGCGCCGGCACCAGCTCACCCTGACCTCACCCTGAGCTGGTGCTCGGTAGTTCCTTCTTATACCTGCCACTTCAAGTGCTAGGTTTCCTTTAAGTCAGTTTCTCCTCCAGGAATAGCGCCCCCTCCTGCCCGTGGGTTGTATCTCATATTACAACTTAAAGATTTAAACTTAAAGGGAACCTACTATCACGAATCTACCTATAAAGGTAGGCCGGGTGGTAGATGGATCAATAGGACGTGAGGATAGGCCTTTTAAGGGCTAATCCTCACGCCCCTGCACTGTTTCGATAACTTTTATTATATTTATATGCAAATTTTGTTAGGTAGATTTGTGGTGGTAGGTTCCCTTTAAGTCTCATCCTCAGTTTATTTATTGATGACTGATGTAGGTGATTGGATCAGATTGGGTCTGACGCTCAGATATTTGGAGGAGCACCACGGTCTCCTCACTGCCTGCCGTGCACAGCGCCATACACTGCATAGTGGCTGGGCTTGGTATTGCAGCTGATGTGATGACATCTGAGTGATGCCCGGGCCTCGGAGTGTCAGACCTCACAGATCAGATACCAATGACTTATTATTGATCAATAAATACATTTCGGAATATGTTGGGGGCGGCGTCAATCACTAGGCCGGGGCCGTGTCTGGTGCAGACCATAGGGGGCGCTACATGACACTCTGCACCCAGGGTGTCCCTTGTGTGGGCAGCGCAGCAGTATATCCCTGGCCTTAAAGGGGCTTTTACCTACAAAAATGGAAGGCAGTGGGCAGCAAATGGTTAAAAATAAACGTGACTCCATCCGTTCCTCGTCTCCCCTGTAGTTGGCTGGTGACGATCTTATCCCAGGTGAACCCGTTATTTGGGCCGCAGCTGAAGAATGACACCATCTGGTACGTGCGCTTCCTGTGGGAATGAAGAGTCTGGAGGAGAAGGTAATGGATTCCTCGGCCTCGTTCACACACAGATGGGGGGAGATTTATCGCTGTTTCTGGCGGAGAAGCCGAGAAATGAATTTGTAATTATAATTGTGAATAACCCCCCCCCCCCCCCCCAATGTGGGCGTAGAGGGGTGTGGCCACCAGGGGAGGGGGCGGGAATGCGTTCACTGTTTTTTATGTGAAACTACACCTGGCGTAGTTTTGCTCGCTGGCCGCACCGTCCGCTGGATACTTCAAGAGGCCAAAGCCCCTGGATGTATGCGCCGCGACAAAGGGGGTGTGGCCTCCTATGGTAAATCTCCCTCATTATGTTTTGTATGGCAAAGGGTTCTATATGTCTGCATACAGGGATATAATGAGCCGTGCACCTGTGTGACATCACATGACCAGGGATATAACGAGCCGTGCACCTGTGTGACATCACATGACCAGGGATATAACGAGCCGTGCACCTGTGTGACATCACATGACCGGGGATATAATGAGCCGTGCACCTGTGTGACATCACATGACCAGGGATATAACGAGCCGCGCACCTGTGTGACATCACATGACCAGGGATATAATGAGCCGTGCACCTGTGTGACATCACATGACCAGGGATATAACGAGCCGCGCACCTGTGTGACATCACATGACCAGGGATATAATGAGCCGTGCACCTGTGTGACATCACATGACCAGGGATATAATGAGCCGTGCACCTGTGTGACATCACATGACCAGGGATATAATGAGCCGTGCACCTGTGTGACATCACATGACCAGGGATATATAACGAGCCGTGCACCTGTGTGACATCACATGACCAGGGATATATAACGAGCCGTGCACCTGTGTGACATCACATGACCAGGGATATAACGAGCCGCGCACCTGTGTGACATCACATGACCAGGGATATAACGAGCCGCGCACCTGTGTGACATCACATGACCAGGGATATAACGAGCCGCGCACCTGTGTGACATCACATGACCAGGGATATAACGAGCCGCGCACCTGTGTGACATCACATGACCAGGGATATATAACGAGCCGTGCACCTGTGTGACATCACATGACCAGGGATATAACGAGCCGTGCGCCTGTGTGACATCACATGACCAGGGATATAACGAGCCGCGCACCTGTGTGACATCACATGACCAGAGATATAACGAGCCGCGCACCTGTGTGACATCACATGACCAGGGATATAACGAGCCGTGCACCTGTGTGGCATCACATGACCAGGGATATAACGTGCCGTGCACCTGTGTGACATCTCATGACCAGGGATATAACGAGCCGTGCACCTGTGTGACATCACATGTCCAGGGATATAACGAGCCGCGCACCTGTGTGACATCACATGACCAGGGATATAACGAGCCGCGCACCTGTGTGACATCACATGACCAGGGATATAACGAGCCGCGCACCTGTGTGACATCACATGACCAGGGATATAACGAGCCGCGCACCTGTGTGACATCACATGACCAGGGATATAACGAGCCGCGCACCTGTGTGACATCACATGACCAGGGATATAACGAGCCGCGCACCTGTGTGACATCACATGACCAGGGATATAACGAGCCGCGCACCTGTGTGACATCACATGACCAGGGACCGGCGTTTATCCACAGGAAGTAAACAATGAAGCTTCCTGTAGTCAGCAAGCAGAGATCTAGAAAACCTTGCAGGATTAATTTGACTTTTGAACCTAATCCAGAAATTTTTTTTTGTAGGTTTCCTGTGAATGTGACGTCCGCCCCCTCCTGCGCCCCGATGTTTCTGGGACTTCCTGAGAGATTTCTCTGCCCCCCTATATATTTATTGACAAAACAAAGTCCAGTTCTATGCACGACCTTTAGTAGCATTGTGTGACATTCCGTATGATCCGTGTATCGTGTATGACCCGGAGCTCCGCCCCCTGTGGATGTATTTATTTACTATGTGCAATAAATAACATGAAGAAATCCTTGAAGTCTCCGGTCTCGCTGCACGTGGCGGAGGAGTGGATCCACGTTCTAGAGAGTAACAAAGACAACAGGGACAGGAGGTTTGGAAATCAAAGTGCGACTTTACTTTTGGAACAATAAGATCACAGATTTCACATTGACTTAAAGGGGAGCACCGAAAAAATGTCACAAAATGTCATTATGTCACTAAGAGACATTGTACAGGATTAGACAACAGGAGAGTATTCTAGAAACAGCGCCACTGTATGGTATTGTATCGCAGGCAGTGTATGGTATTGCAGCTCAGCTTAATTATAGTGTACGGGGCTGAGCTGCAAGACCGGACCTGACCAGAGGTGGCGCTGGTTCTGGAAGAAATCTGTTCTGTTCTAATCCTGGAGAACTCTTCTGACACAACAAGAGATGAGTCTTCACAGTGAGATATGGGCACAGGGAGTGATGGCTGCCAGACACGTGAACACAATTTTTTTTTAATGAGATCATACATGTAGGGCGTCTTAATGACGTGATGAAAGGAAGGGCAAGTTCCACTGTAATTATTACATCTCTTTGATTTTCCTCATGTCCAATCCCTGGGGGCAGCGATCTCAAGGAAAGGGGGGTGCTCGTTCCTCATCTATGGGTCTGCCTTATATAGTGTCCTGAAAATCCCATAGAGGCAAATGCAGCTCTGACTGAGCATGCCCACTGCTGTGCAGCTCTGACTGAGCATGCCCACTGCTGTGCAGCTCTGACTGAGCATGCCCACTGCTGTGCAGCTCTGACTGAGCATGCCCACTGCTGTGCAGCTCTGACTGAGCATGCCCACTGCTGTGCAGCTCTGACTGAGCATGCCCACTGCTGTGCAGCTCTGACTGAGCATGCCCACTGCTGTGCAGCTCTGACTGAGCATGCCCACTGCTGTGCAGCTCTGACTGAGCATGCCCACTGCTGTGCAGCTCTGACTGAGCATGCCCACTGCTGTGCAGCTCTGACTGAGCATGCCCACTGCTGTGCAGCTCTGACTGAGCATGCCCACTGCTGTGCAGCTCTGACTGAGCATGCCCACTGCTGTGCAGCTCTGACTGAGCATGCCCACTGCTGTGCAGCTCTGACTGAGCATGCCCACTGCTGTGCAGCTCTGACTGAGCATGCCCACTGCTGTGCAGCTCTGACTGAGCATGCCCACTGCTGTGCAGCTCTGACTGAGCATGCCCACTACTCTAAAGCTCTGACTGAGCATGCCCACTACTCTAAAGCTCTGACTGAGCATGCCCACTACTGCTCCTTATATACTACCTGTGGACCCCCTGTTCTTATGATCAGGAGCGGCTCTAGCAGTCAGACCCCCAATGATCAGACACCTGCTCCCACCCTCTATAGTGGGGTAACTTAGTCACTTGTATTGGACAGTCACATGTTACCGGCTCTATTCCCATGCTGCACCTGGGGAACCTTGATCTCACAGACATCAGTCTTTTCCCCTTATACCATAGACCCCTTTAACACAGGAGCAGAAGGTACCGTGTCCTGTGCACACGTCCTCTCTCTGGTGTCTTGTCCCTTTAGGCAGTGATCAGGTATAATACATAGAGTCCTATAGACGTTACTTCCCTGATGCAAGGGGATGTCTAAGAGATAGAACTGCTCTAATATGGGAGTGAAATGATGAACAAATTACACAGCGAGACGTGAGACAGCGACACCCGACAACAAAGGACTAAGCCAACAATAAATCTATGGCATCAAATCTGCAGACGCTGTGGGTTGTCGTGCGGAAAAGCCACATGAAAATCTGCATCCAATGCGCACGGCTTCTATGTGCATTTTCCATACAGATTTGTCTATTTAGTGTTGCAGTTTTTTTACCTGTCTTGTTTCACATCTTGGTGCAGATTTGATTTCGGTTTTCACTCTCCCATAGACTTCAATGTACACAAAAAAAAATAAAAATTGCATCCAAATTTTCCGTGGAAGAAAAAAAACAACGCACCATTTACTAGTCACTTTAATGCTACTGTATTACACTGGGTTTTCCACACCAAAATCTGCAATGTATGGAGAAATAACCAACATGTCCGACAGCCCAGAACGGGTCTGGTTTTTAGGGGAGACTTCATAAAGTTTTAAAATATTCACATGATCATTGCACAACCCACCTCGGCACCATTGGAGGGGTCGTAATCATTTCTATTGGAAGGATCAGAACCGTCTTTGTTGCAAACAGTAACCAATCACAGAAAATTGTAAAAATTAAAAGGTGCTTTGTGATTGGTCACAATAGGCACCAAAGTAATGACCCAGTATATACATCAGTCCAAGCTTGGATGGGATTACCATGAATTTATGTGGCAAATTGGGCACATCCTGTCCCTGCATAGTTATTGGGCTCCAATGTATATAACAAAACTCTCAGCTGCCGGATATTTCACCTTTGGAATGTAAAGTATCTGGAGATACAATGTATCTCACCCCCCCCCCCCCCCCCCCCAGGAACAAGAGGAATGTATAACGCAGGATTGCACTGGGAGACATGATGCTATCACATTTCTTCTGTGTGTGCGGTGAATAACCACCAGATCCCAGGACCAATCCCCGGAATCCTGAATACCTGGAATGGAATGATTCGACTTTAGCTCTGAAAAACCGAGCCCAATATATCAACTGCTGCCTCAAAACAGAAATAGACTGGTGCTGCGTCATCCATACACGGGTATATAGGCAGCCATTGGGGAACGCATTTTATAAGCCAATCAGAATCTAGATCATTGGGTGCACAGGCAGTGATCTGATTGGCTGGTAATGTAGAAGACAATGGCTGCCGTTACAATGTATAGGAGACGCTCGCACTTCATACAATGTTTTCTCTTTCACCTCTTATGATTGAAGGGATTATTCATAGGGATTAAAGTATGTAAGAAAAAAAAAATTCTAGTTCCAACTCAGACTGGAGCACAAGGATGGAGAAAAGACGGTCCACATAATTGGCAAAAGAGAAAACATCTGTGATCTTTAACATTTAACCCCCCCCCCCCCCCCCCAAATACTGGCGTCTGCACCGGCATTATCTGGGGAGAGCCGGTTCTGCTACTATATGGACCCCCTCCTCCAGCAGTAACAAGTCCAGAGCGGAGGCGCGCGCCAGTCTCCTGTGGATACGCCTCAGCCGGAGGATGTACAGGATGATGGACAGCAGGACCACCAGGATGCAGGCGAAGAACAGATAGTGGTTATAGACAAAGGAGATCCGGTACCAGCTGACGTGCGCGGGGCGAGAGCTCTCCTGCCGGATATCCCTGTAGAAGACAAAATGAGGGTCAGTATAGGGGAGGGCGACTCCCTCCCACACATTGTATTGGCCCACGGGACCCTTACAGGAGCGACACAGGAAAGCAGAGGTAATAATTGGGATGTGAATGAAAGAAGGCGCCAATGTGCCATCCGGGCTCTAATCATTTCTATAGGACTGAGCCAAGTGCAGCGCTCTGCCAGTCACATAGTAATAAATGGGGTCAAAAGGACTTGGGGACCCCTGTTCTTGTGATAAGTAGGGGACCCAGTGGATGGGGAAGATTTGTTACAATGGGGAGCCATCCCTGATAGCCCTCCTACTAAAAGGGGGATATTTGTGATGAAAAAAGTTTCCCCTATACACTGAATAGGGATAACTTGCTGATCAGTAGGGATCCCCAACTGGCAAAAAAGGAGGTCCGTACCCCCAAATGGGCAGTAGTTGCAGCATGCGCTTGGCTGCTTCATTCATTTTCTACTTCCAGCAGTGGCCAAGAGATGAATAGGGCAGCAGGGCGCATGCACAACGTACCCCTATTATTGTGATCATGGGGGTCTCAATGAACCCCCCAAACATCAGAAAGTTATCCTGCCTCCTGTGTATAGTAAAATAAACTGATGTCACAGGATCGCCCCTTTAATAAGTAGAAAGTAAGCTGGAAATAGTTGTAAAACTTCCTATTATCTCTCTGGACCCCCTGATACATTGTATATTCCAGATCATGTACCTGAGAGGCAAGAAGCGGGTCTTGTAGAGCATGGCCCCCAGCGTCCACTGCACCTCCTTGTCATACACCAGCTGCGCCGTCTTCAGGTTGGAATAATCGTATGGAAAGTGGAAACCGTCATGAAGAACCTTGTGCATCCAGGCCGACTTAAAACACTGATATCTGAAATACATTGACAATTCATTACTGAGCAAAACCTGCCCAAATCCTGGGATTATCTGCTCCATTAGACTTTATGTGACACATTTGGCAACTATTCTGGACACAGGTAGAGGTGCGAGGCTAATGAGTGTCCTGGTTACAACTCCATGCACCACAAAACGCAGCAAAGATTGCAGAAATTGTCGGGTATAAACTAAACCAATTGATCGATGGTAGTAACTTATAGGAGACAGTCTAAGGCTGCGTTCACATCTGGTTAGTGCCCTCCATTGTAAGGATGTGCTGGGCAGATTCCTCAAGCATCCGTAAAATGGAAGAATAGGACATATCCTGATCTATATTGGATATACAGTGGGATACATTGTCCTGTTCCTTCACTGGCTGCGGCCAATGCTCACAGTGTTATCCCAGTAATGTCACTGTCACTTTGCCCCGTTGTATGACTCACTTCAGTCGGTGCTGGTCGGCATGAGACGAGTACAGACCATTGTTGTAGCGCTCCGTTAGCGTTGTCCAGGGCATGCTGCAGTAATCCTGTAGGGAAGAGCAGAAGGGGGACATGTAGAAACCATTATCACCGCTGTGACATGTGCCAGGTCACGGCCACCTACCTTGGCGGCTTTGGAGAACTTGTTGTTGTTGTATGCCCCCCCCATGCGCAGAACGTCCTCCGTGCAGTAGAAGAACTCGGAGAATCCGTAGAACTCGCTGTTGGAGTAATCGATAGCCGGCTGGTACACGCCGTTCAGATAGGCCTGAGAGTCATTGGATTTGGATAAGAGCGGCTCCAGGAGCTGCCGGCAGCTGTCCCAGTTCCCTTTTCCCTGGATATGGAAGTCCTGGTCCTGCCGCTGAATCTTGTCCTTTAGGCCGACTGGGAGGCAGGGGTCCACATACGGAGAGCTGGGGCTCATTCCCTTCTGTTCTCCCAGCACCCTACAAATATACAATAGAAGTGTATGAGAGAAACTCCAGGGATGTACACAATGGGGGTCATTTACTAAGGGCACGATTAGCGTTTTCCTGACGTGTTACCCGAATATTTCCGATTTGCGCCGATTTTCCCTGAATTGCCCCGGGTTTTTGGTGCACGGGGGGTGGGGGGGTGAGGGGGCGTGGCCGAACGAAAACCTGATGAATTCGGAAAAACCGCCGCATTTAAAAAAAATAAAAAGTGCCACTGGACACGTGCTTACCTGCACCCGGCCCGGCTTGATGAACTCCAGTGCATTCAGCGCAGCAGCGACATCTGGTGGACGTCGGAGGAACTGCCTTCGTGAATCGCCGGAAGACCCGAATCCACCGCAGAGAACACGCCGCTGGATCGCGAATGGACCGGGTAAGTAAATCTGCCCCAATGTTACATTGTTCTGTTCCACATTCAGCCAATAGGGGGCAGAACAACCAACAGTCACCTAAAGGTCAAGCCAGAAATGCACCCGGAGCAGCCGTCACTTCCCTCATCCATGCACCTGGACTGAAAGGGGATCATTTACCTATTTTTGGTCACAGTCTGATTGAACACTAAGTCTTCGTATCGTTGGCGGGCAAAATTCCCTCCGAAACCCATGAAGGTCGTCACATACACCCTGTAGACGTGCTCGCTGTGCTGCAGGTCACATCCCAGGTTGAACTCTGCGAGCATCAGTTTTGCTACTTCCTCCTGAAATGAATCCAAGCCACAAAATAGAGG
Organism: Engystomops pustulosus; assembly: GCF_040894005.1. Classification (NCBI taxonomy): domain Eukaryota; kingdom Metazoa; phylum Chordata; class Amphibia; order Anura; family Leptodactylidae; genus Engystomops; species Engystomops pustulosus. The sequence goes on from NC_092421.1 coordinate 85,417,148, forward strand.
ACGTCCTGCTACCAACATCATGTCACATATAAACATATACACTCAGCGGCCACTTTATTAGGTACACCTGTCCAACTGCTCGTTAACACTTAATTTCTAATCAGCCAATCACATGGCGGCAGTGCATTTAGGCATGTAGACATGATCAAGACAATCTCCTGCAGTTCTCCCGAGCATCAGTATGGGGAAGAAAGGTGATTTGTGGTCTGTGAACGTGGCATGGTTGTTGGTGCCAGAAGGGCTGGTCTGAGTATTTCAGAAACTGCTGATCTACTGGGATTTTCACGCACAACCATCTCTAGGGTTTACAGAGAGTGGTCCGAAAAAGAAAAAACATCCAGTGAGCGGCAGTTCTGTGGGCGGAAATGCCTTGTTGATGCCAGAGGTCAGAGGAGAATGGGCAGACTGGTTCGAGCTGATAGAAAGGCAACAGTGACTCAAATCACCACCCGTTACAACCAAGGTAGGCAGAAGAGCATCTCTGAACGCACAGTACGTACAACTTTGAGGCAGATGGGCTACAGCAGCAGAAGACCACACCGGGTGCCACTCCTTTCAGCTAAGAACAGGAAACTGAGGCTACAATTTGCACAAGCTCATCGAAATTGGACAGTAGAAGATTGGAAAAACGTTGCCTGGTCTGATGAGTCTCGATTTCTGCTGCGACATTCGGATGGTAGGGTCAGAATTTGGCGTCAACAACATGAAAGCATGGATCCATCCTGCCTTGTATCAGCGGGTCAGGCTGGTGCTGGTGGTGTCATGGATCCATCCTGCCTTGTATCACCGGGTCAGGCTGGTGCTGGTGGTGTCATGGATCCATCCTGCCTTGTATCAGCGGGTCAGGCTGGTGCTGGTGGTGTCATGGATCCATCCTGCCTTGTATCAGCGGGTCAGGCTGGTGCTGGTGGTGTCATGGATCCATCCTGCCTTGTATCAGCGGGTCAGGCTGGTGCTGGTGGTGTCATGGATCCATCCTGCCTTGTATCAGCGGCTCAGGCTGGTGGTGGTGGTGTCATGGATCCATCCTGCCTTGTATCAGCGGCTCAGGCTGGTGGTGGTGGTGTCATGGATCCATCCTGCCTTGTATCAGCGGCTCAGGCTGCTGGTGGTGGTGTCATGGATCCATCCTGCCTTGTATCAGCGGGTCAGGCTGGTGGTGCTGGTGTCATG